>NW_022473609.1:87500-90081 GCF_009769535.1 Thamnophis elegans
TGGTGCACAGTCCCACACTAGAAGCAGAGCGGGGGGGGGGGGTTCAAGGGAGCCCTCCCCCAGTGGCATTTCCCCAGTTCTCCCCATTAAGGTACAGTGCCCCCCCCCGCGGATTAATTAAATGGAGTCCCCCTTAGCATCCAGGGGTTTCTATCAGGGTTCCAATGCACCAGATCCCCCTGAGAGCCAGTGAGGCCGGCCACTCTCTCTCAGCCCTGGGAAAGAAGCAATGGCAAAGCCCCTTGTGGAAATGGCACCAAGGAGGCGCCTTGATCTGGCTCCCAAGAACCTGCCAGCTCAATACCCATCAGGACAGCTCCAGGAAGCATCTCCCCACCCTTTATTCGAGGTAGACTACTTCTGAACATGGAGGTTCTGATTGGCTCTCCCAATTACCCGTGAGGGCTGGGGGGTGGGGGGGGGTGGGGGGGGAAGAAGGGGGCATTCAGTGGAAGGAAAAAGGCAAAAAGGTTGTAGAAAAAGCTGGGGAGGGTCGTTCCCCCCCCCCCCCCATCCCATCACAGCCTGGTGCCGACTCAAGCGTCTCTGGGATAGGAGCATCTTCCTTCTTCGTCCTGACTTGTTTTCAGATAGACTGCTCCTGAACGAGGAAGCTCTCTTCAGCTCTTGGCAACTGCCCTCAAGTCACTTCACCGAAACTTCTCCTGTCCTCTTCTGGGGGGCTTTGGATGCCCAGAGCATGGGCCGAGGGAGGTGGGGCTGGGGGGGCATCGTCCTGGGAGCCTGGCTGGCCAGCTGATGCCTTTTGGCTCCCCTGCTCCTGGGAGCCCCCTCCCCACTCATATGTTTTACTCCCCCCAGAGGTTGTGGGTGCTCCATCACTTTAAGAAGAGACTGGAAAAGCCACTTGCCTGGAATGGTCCAGGGTCTCCTGCTTGGGTGGGGGGTTGGACTAGATGACCTCAGGGGGTCCCTTCCGGCTCTGTTCGTCTGTTAAATTCTCCCTCTGAGTAAACATTGACCAGGAAACGATGTGGCCACACTCCTGGTGTTTTTGCAACCCCGGACTCACCCGGCTCTCTTCCTCAGCCTCCCGTCCAGCTACACCTCCCATCATCCCCAGCCACCCGAGCGTGCCGGCTGAGGAACATGGGCAAGGCGGATCGGACGCAACTTTGCCCCAAGGGCTTCCTCTTCCCCCCCCCCTTCTGCAGTCGCCCTTTGGGTGCCCAGCCTGTGGGGCCCCGGGGACCCCTCCATAGTCCCCCCAAATGGGGCTGGGGGAGCCGGTCAGGACTTACCCAGGAGGCCGGAGAGGCAGGTCAGCCAGGCCACGAGCTGCATGGTTCCACCAAGGGAGGCTCCCGGCTTGTGTCTGTGGGGGTCAGTCCTGGGCATTTATACTGGGGACCAGTTGAGGAGGGGGGGGGTCGTTCAGCTCTGGAGCCAACTCAGGACACCCCCCCCAGCAGGACAGGAGGGCACCAGCCCCACTTCAAAGCCCGTCCAGGTGACAGGGGTCTGCATCCCCCCAGGGGGCAGCCGGCCTGGCCCCACCTGGAGCCCCCGTCAGCCTTTCAAGTCCCAAGAAGAAAGAGAGGTTGGGGAGGGGTGGGGAGTGGGGGGGCTGGGAGGGTCTCTTTGATCACCCAAAGATCAGAAAAAAGGGGACTTCAATTGCCCCAAGGAGCTCATGCAGATCCTCAGCCCCCTCCCCAGTTCTGCAAGGGGAGCTCTTGCCTCCCCCTCCCTGCCTCCCAATGAAACTCGGATCGAGTTTTATATTCTTTTATATTTTATTTTTATGTACTTTATTTTCGTTTGTCTTATTGTTTTCTTTCATTATTTTATTTTATTTTGCTTTTTGTTAATTTTGGGCTGGCTCCAAGTTTTGTGCTTCCTGTGAAATTTCACCTGCTTATCTCAAGAAAAGGGGGCACCCCAAAAGATGCTCCCGGGGGGTGGTGGTAAACCAGGTTGGGGGGGGGGCATACAGTTTGCAGGCTGCTGGTGCCCTCGGCAGAGGCTGCATTGGCGAGATCGGGCACCAGAGAGGCCTTGCCCGCTGCCCGCATTGATGCAAATATGCTGGGATTTTACACCAAGTCGGGAACTTTCCAAACATGGGGTGTCTGTGTATGTGTGTCCATCCGTCCGTCCTGTGGCTGCTGAGAACCAACCTTCTCCTTAATTTGCCCCAGCAGGAAAGCCAAGGGAGTGGAGTTTTAAAGAGGGGGGGCTGTTTCGTCAGCCATCCTTCCTGAGCTTCTGCCTCTCCCTCTGTGTGTGTAAAACCCCCCAGCTGCCCCACTCCAGACCCTCCCCAAAAGACACCCCCCCCCACACACACATCTGTGTTTCACCAGCAATACAAGTGGAGAGTTCCGAGGGTGCAACACCCCCCCCCCCAATTTCCTCCATGGATTTCCTCTGGTGGGGGGGACTCATGGCTGGTCCCAACCTTCCCTTGCCAAGAGAGTCGTTTCCACTCCCAGGGTTGAAGGAACTTTTATCCAATCTGCTTTTTCTTTCTTTCTTTCTTTCTTTCTTTCTTCTTTCTTTCTTTCTTTCTTCTTTCTTTCTTTCTTTCTTTCTTTCTTCTTTCTTTTTTCTTTTCTTC
>NW_022473610.1:0-48804 GCF_009769535.1 Thamnophis elegans
TCCCATCGTTCCTCCTCCATCCTTTCCTTCCCATCTTTCCTTCTTCCTTTCCTTCCCATCTTTCCTTCTTCCTTTCCTTCCTTCCTTTCTCGCTCCCTCCTTTCCTTCTCTCTCTCTCTTTCTCTCTCTCTCTCTCTCTCTCTCTCCTTCCTTCCTTCCCTGTGGCCAAAACCCTTGCTTTGGCTCCCTTCCTGGCCTCCTCCTCCTCCTCTTCTGGTCCCAGGTGCGAGCTCTCCATTGAGAAGTCCACGGTGCTGCAGTCGGAGCTCGAATCCTGCAAGGAACTTCAGGCCTTGGAGCCAGAGAACAAGTGTAGGTTCCGGATCTCCTTCGCTCCCACGCAACTCGGGCCGATCCCCGGAAGAGCCCTCAGTAGCAGCCTCAAATCTTTTTTCCCAAGTTACTAGTCCTTAAGACTTTCCTGACAGCCTGTTAGCCCCTCTAGAGGTTCTTAAGACCTGCCCCGGGGACCTCCAGTTTTAAGAACCTTCTTCAGGACTAGCAACTTGAAAGATACAGGCACTCCCCGACTTACAGCCATTCAGAGTTACAGCAGCGCTGTTCAAAACAACTCACAACCGGTCCTCACACTTAAAACCTTCACACGGCCTCACCATTAAAATCCGGGTGCGTTATTTGTGACGATGGCAGCATCCCGGAGTCACCTGAGCCCCCTCCCCCCCATTCGTGACTTTCCCAAGCGGTTTCCGACAAAACAAAATCGGGGGGGGGGGGAGCCGGTTCGCTTAACGACCCGATGATTTACTGAACGACTTCCGGGATTCACGAAGCCAAAAAAGGTTGTAACGTCAGGCTGCCTTCCTTTCCTTAGCAATGGAAATTCCGTTCCCAAAGGCCGTCGTGAGTCGAGGACTACCTATAAACAGACGATCGAGGGAAAGATTAAACGTAACGGGAATGTTTTATGGTGTTTAGCGGGACCTCAACGACCCAATTAGGCCGGGCGGACAACAAAGTTATTTTAACGCTTCCTACAGCTCTTTTTCATCCAGAAAAATATGCAGAATAAAGGAAGTTTTCGCCAATGAATTTGTGGTTTCCCGAGGCAGTAAAAATCACGTGCTAAGTCCCCCAAAACCCTCTTTTTATTTCAACGGCTGGGAATTGCCGTATTTTTCAGATTATAAGACGCACCTGACTATAAGACGCACCTAAATTTAGAAGAGGAAAATAACAACAAAAGGTTTTTGGCCTCCGCGCACCACATTTTCAGCCGTTTTTGGGTGCCCTTTTTTTGGCCCTTTTTCATACCCATTTTTGAGGCTTTTGTGCCCATTTGGGGATTTTTTTTTCAGCCCATTTTTGAGGCTTTTTTCAGCCCCTTTTTTCCAGAATCATGATCTGAAAAAAGCCCCATAAATGGGCTGAAAAAAGGCCTGAAAACAGACCAAAAAGGCCTGAAAATGGGCTGAAAAAAAGTCTGAAAATGGGCTGAAAAAAGGCTGAAAATGGGCTGAAAAAAGGCCTGAAAACGGGCTGAAAAAAGGCCTGAAAACGGGCTGGAAAATCTGAAAACGGGCTGAAAAAAAGTCTGAAAACGGGCTGAAAAAAGGCCTCAAAACGGGCTGAAAAAGGCCTGAAAACGGGCTGAAAAAAGGCCTGAAAATGAGCTGAAAATAGGCTGAAAAAAGGCCTGAAAATGGGGCAAAAAAGGCTTGAAAACAGAGCAAAAAAAGGCCCGAAAAAGGCCCGAAAATAAGGCATGCAGAGGCCAAAAAATGGCCGGCGGATGGGCGGGGCTTTGGCAATATTCGGTTTATAAGACGCACAGACATTTTCACCCCATTTGGGGAGATAAAAAAGTCTGTCTTATAGTCCGAAAAATACAGTATATTCATTCACAGCCCATAATGAGTCCCAAACAGTTTGTGAAGAGTCCAACAGGAGTCTGCCAAAGTCTTTCGGGAGAAGGCTGATAAGCACCCACCTTTCTCTCCCTTGAAATGCTGCCTAATTGCCAATTAGTTTTGCAAGGCCAAATGGAGCACAGAGTCAAAACAGAGCTTCAGAGTTTAAAACCGACCAAAACGAACCAAGTTGCTTCCTGCAAAAGCTCACGTCTGTTTGCTCCTCTTTTATTTCTTTTGGGAGAGGCCAATCATCTCCAAGCCGTACTCCCGAGTCGCCCCTTTCGTCTTAACTGTTCTTGCCTCCTGCCAGCTCTGCGCATGTGCGCACTGGGAACAGGTTTCCCCTGTTCCTCTGCCTCGCTGATGTCAGGCTCGCTGAGGCAGTACATAAGTCCCAGACGGCCCTGACCCCCTCTCTGCCTCTGACGCAGAGCCCTCATCCGAGCCTTTCCCAGACTCCAGGACTGGCCCACGTTCCTCCCCAACCTCTTCACTGTCCGACTCTGCTGCCAGTTCCACAGGCCACTGGCGGACCACAATAGGCTTGATTAAACCTGAATCTGCCCTTTTTTTCCCTCCTCAGGGTGTCTCCTAACCATCATCCTCCTCATGAGGGCTTTGGATCCCTTGGTTTACGAGCAGGAGACCCTCCGCTACTTCTCTGCTTTGAAGGTCAGTCTCGGAGAGAGTCCGGTGTGACTCGCACTTTAATCGGAAGCTAATACTGCGAATGTAGCATGCAACGTTTCACCTTAGCAGCTAGGGATTTGGGTCACTGCACCCCAAGAGGGTCAGACTGGGGGGGAAAACCCACAAATAATCCACTCAGTCCCAACCCTATCTTGGCAGGATGCCTTCTGGGGACAACAGCACCCCTGGGCATGTGTAGAGAGCTGTCCTACTTTCTTTAGATGGTGCGTGCACATGCGTAATGGAGCTGCGCTGGGACGACGGCTGGCATGCCTGCAGCGAGGGCCTCTGCGTGCCCCCTGTGGCACTCAGGCCGTAAGTTGAAAAGATCTGAGATCTCTCTTTCGCGAGGTTTTGCAACCTCCGTGTTTTATCCGACCACTTTAAGAGGGGTGGGCTTCAACTCCCAGAATTCCCCTGCCAGCAAGGATTTTACCAGAATTCAGCACGGATAAAGAACAAACCACCCCTTATCGACATTTTTTTTTGATAGGGTAACTTTCTTAATAGAGGGTGGGAATGCGGTAAACATAATATATCTTGATTTCAGCAAAGTGAAGGGAGAGTCCTCCAAGGAATTCCTTAGAGTGGAAGTTCGCCCATCTTAAATCAAACTGGCTAGGGAGTTCTGGGAGTTGAAGTCTATCCATTTTCAACCACAGCGGCTGGGGAATTCTGGGAGTTGATGTCCACCCCCTCATCTTAAAAGCATACTGGCTGTGGAATTCTGGGAGTTGAAGTCCCTCCATTTTACAAGTATGCTGGCTAGGGAATTCTGGGAGTTGAAGTCCACCTATTTTCAACCACAGTGGCTAGGGAATTCTGGGAGTTGAAGTCCATCCCCTCATCTTAAAAGCATGCTGGCTGTGGAATTCTGGGAGTTGAAGTCCACCCATTTTACAAGTATGCTGGCTAGGGAATTCTGGGAGTTGAAGTCCACCCATTTTCAACCACAGCGGCTGGGGAATTCTGGGAGTTGATGTCCAGTCCCTCATCTTAAAAGCATGCTGGCTAAGGAATTCTGGGAGTTGAAGTCCACCCCCTCATCTTAAAAGCATACTGGCTGTGGAATTCTGGGAGTTGAAGTCCCTCCATTTTACAAGTATGCTGGCTAGGGAATTCTGGGAGTTGAAGTCCACCTATTTTCAACCACAGTGGCTAGGGAATTCTGGGAGTTGAAGTCCATCCCCTCATCTTAAAAGCATGCTGGCTGTGGAATTCTGGGAGTTGAAGTCCACCCATTTTACAAGTATGCTGGCTAGGGAATTCTGGGAGTTGAAGTCCACCCATTTTCAACCACAGCGGCTGGGGAATTCTGGGAGTTGATGTCCAGTCCCTCATCTTAAAAGCATGCTGGCTAAGGAATTCTGGGAGTTGAAGTCCACCCCCTCATCTTAAAAGCATACTGGCTGTGGAATTCTGGGAGTTGAAGTCCCTCCATTTTACAAGTATGCTGGCTAGGGAATTCTGGGAGTTGAAGTCTATCCATTTTCAACCACAGGGCGGCTAGGGGAATTCTCGGGGTTGAAGTCCATCCCTCATCTTAAAAGCATGCGGCTGTGGATCTGGGAGTTGAAGTCCACCTTTTACACGTAGTGGCTAGGGAATTCTGTGGAGTAAGGCTCCACCCATTTCAACCACAGCGGGCTGGGAATTCTGGAGTTGATGTCCAGTCCCTCATCTTAAAAGCATGTGGCGATAAGGAATTTCTGGGAGTTGAAGTCACACCCCATCATCTTAAAAGCATCTGGAGTGATCTGGGAGTGAAAGTCACCTCCATTTTTATAAACGTAGATGGTTAGGGTGATTCGGGAGTGGCCACCATTTTCAATCACAGCGGCTCGGGAATTCTGGGCGTTGATGTCAAGCCCTCATCGTAAAAGCATGCTGGCAAGGAATTCTGGCGAGTGAAGTCCACTCCGCTCATTTAAAATGCATATGGCTGTGGAATTCTGGGAGTTGAAGTCCCTCCATTTTACAAGTATGCTGGCTGAGGAATTCTGGGAGTTGAAGTCTATCCATTTTCAACCACAGTGGCTGGGGAATTCTGGGAGTTGAAGTCCACTCATGTTCAACCATAGTGGCTAGGGAATTCTGGGAGTTGAAGTCCACCCCCTCATCTTAAAAGCATACTGGCTGCGGAATTCTGGGAGTTGAAGTGCCTCCATTTTACAAGTATGATGGTTGAGGAATTCTGGGAGTTGAAGTCTACCCATTTTAAAGCACAGTGGCGGAGGAATTCTGGGACTTGAAGCCCATCCGCTCTTAAAAAGCAGCCAAGGATGACAACGCCTGCTGTACCTTTTTCCACTAAAATGATCCACCTGGATGCGTTCACATGTCAATCTTGTTGATAACCCAGCCAACGATGTTCTCATGCTCACCTCCGTCTTCCCTTCGTCAGGCTGCAGATCCCATGCGCTCCTCGTACCTCAACGACCTCCGGAGCAAGTTCCTGATTGAGAACAGCGTCCTCAAGATGGAGTACGCCGATTCGAGGGTGGTGGATCTCGCCCACAAGGTAGCTGGGGAGAAGGGGGCCAGGAAATGGGGTGGGTGGGTGGAGGGTCCTCGCAGATGGGCAGATCTACGACTTTCCAGAGAGCATCCTCCGGAAAATGGCGAGGAATGTGACCACCTTGTTAATTCTTGGGACACCATAACGAGAGGGAGGGGGGTCTCTCTTCGCACTTTGTCTTCGTGAAAAACCTCGTAATGGTGGAAGGAGAAAGAGAAGGCTTTGGAGGCGTCATTGGCTTCCTCCTACGTCATTGTGTATTGATTTCCCAATGCTTTTTTGTAAATGTAGATTAACAGGTTCGGAAGGGACCTTGTAGGTCATCTAGTCCAACCCCCCACCCAAGCGAGAGACTTTACATCCTTGTCTGACATTTCTACACCATTTTTTTTCCCCCCCAAGTTAAAAGCAATCACTGGTGCTGGGCACAAATCTCATGTCGATTGCAATGCTGGGAACCTCAGCCTCGTGCAATACAGGTAGTCCTCGGCATACGTCCGTGACGCAGCCCAACATTTCCGACGCTAAGTGAGGCGGGTGGGAAGTCCATCTGCCTCATTTCGCCCCCAATTTCTTGCCACATGCTGTTAAGCCAGTCGCTGCAGTTGTAAAGCGAGCAACACCCGTTGTTAAATGAATCCGGCTTCCCCTGTTGACTTTGCTCGTCCGAAGGTCGCAAAACGGGATCGCCTGACACCACCCCCCACCACCCCGGGGACATGGCGACCGTCATAAATATGAATCAGTTGCTAAGCGTCCAAATTTTGATTGCGTGACCGTGGGGGTGCTGCGATGGTCGTAAGTGTGGGGAATGGTCATAAGTCACTTTTTTCATGCCGTCGTAACTACAAATGGGAGGATGCGGCCGTCATAAATATGAACCGAGCATCTGAAATTTTGATTGCGGGAACCTTAGGGTGCCATAAGGTGGCAACTGTGAACAACGGTCGTAAGTCGCATTTTTCAGTGCCGCGGCAACTTTGAGTGGTGGCTAAACGGACCGTTGTAAGTCGAGGACTGCCTGCATTCAAGAGCGAAGGAGGATTGGGGAAAAAATAGAGAATCGGACGGGCGTGTGAAATTAAAAATATTAAATGTTAACCTTAAAAATAGCGATATTAAAAATTATTTAAACGAAGGCAGGAGACTGAAAGAAGCCATGATTGGCAGCTGAGTAGGTTTACCCGCCTATAAAAGTCAGGTAAACATTCGGACAGGAATGTCAACGGTCAAAATAACAGTAACAAATTCTGGTTTTATTTCAATTTTTTGCTTTCATTAGGGCCTGACCAGCCTCTGCCACCTGGAACACCTGTTGCTGGTCACACACCTGAATCTCTCTGATAACCTCCTCTCTGCCTTCCCCTCCACAGTGGCGATGATGCGCTGCCTTGAGGTAAGTCCACTCCACACCCACCCACTCCCCTCACCCTCTTTCGGAGCTCCGCTTCTCCTCCCCACAACAGTCCTGGAACCATCAGCCACTGCTTTGCTTTCTGGGCTGAGCACAGGGTCACACCAGGATAAAAGTGTTCATTTAGGGCAGGGGTTTCAAACACAAGGCCCGCGGGCCGTATCCTGCCTGCGGAAAATGGGAGTGGCCCACATGGCTTTGGCCCAGTCTGCCCAATGCAAAGAAAAAACATCGGGCCAGCAATTGGGGAGTGCCATCAAGCTGGCCATGTTTATCCACAGCCACACCCACAATGTTGGCCACGGCCAATGAGTGCTGTCAAGCTGGCCATGCCCACCCAGTCAGCCATGCCCAACGAGTGCCGTTAAGCTAGCCACACCCATCCAGTCAGCCACACCCACCCAGTCAGCCATACCCAACGATTGCCATTAAACTGGCCACCACTAACCAGTCAGCCATGCCCAATGAGTGCTCTCAAGCTGGCCACCCCCACCCAGTCAGCCATGCCCGAGTGCCATCAAGCTGGCCACCTCCCACCCAGTCAGCCATGCCCGAGTGCCATCAAGCTGGCCACCCCCCACCCAGTCAGCCATGCCCAACGAGTGCTGTCAAGCTGGCCACACCCACCCAGTCAGCCATGCCCAACGAGTGCTGTCAAGCTGGCCACCCCCACCCAGTCGGTCATGCCCAATGAGGGCCGTCAAGCTGACCACCTCCCACCCAGTCAGCCATGCCCAATGAGTGCCATTAAGCTGGCCACCCCCCCAGTTGGTCATGCCCAATGAGTGCCGTCAAGCTGGCCACCCCCACCCAGTCAGCCATGCCCAATGAGTGCCGTCAAGCTGGCCACCCCCACCCCCACGGGGCACAGAGTCTCTGAGATTCACAGACAGATCGTCACACTCCTGAAACAAACGAACAAACAAATGTCTCCTTCAAATTCCACTCCCCTTTCGCTCCCTCTTTTATTTCCTTTGGGAGACGCCATTCATCGTCCACCTGTGGCCTTACTCTCAAGTCGACACTTGTTCCATCTGCTGTTCCCTTCATCTGGCCATTCGGCACGTGCGCACACTGGGAACAGGCTCCAGCTGTTCTTCTGCCTCACTGATGTCCGACTCCGAAGGCAGCTGAGAACTGCCAGACAGCCTTGGCCTTGTCTCTCGTCAGAGCCTTCCCCAGACTCCAGGGCTGGCCCATGTTCCTCCCCAACCTCCTCAATGTCTGACCCTGTGGTAGGCCCCAACACAGTGGTCGTAAGTCGAGGAATTGTTTGTCTTTTATTTTCTTATTTGTATTCCCTTCCCTTTCTGATTGTTAGCTGCCCTGAGTCTCTCGGGAATAGGGCGACATACAAACTGAAATAAATGAATGAATGAATGAATGAAATGGACTCCCCGTAGCTCCAATTCTCCGCTTTTTCCTCCCCAGGTGATGGAGGCCGACGACAACCAGATCGAGAGCCTCGAAGGGTTGCCTCCCCTGCCTTCTCTGGAGGAACTCTCTCTCCGTAACAACCGTATCCTTGCAAGGCAGGACGAGGCCAGTGTTAAAGGGGGGCTGGGGAGATTGACGGGGAGGGAGTTTCGGGATATCACTGAGCAAAGCCTCTCCTTAACTCGTTTTGCGTCTCTCAGGCATCCAGCGAGCCTCCGCCCTCCGCAGCCTGGCCACCTTCCCCGCCTTGGCTCAGCTCAGCCTGCAAGGAAACCCCCTGTGTCAAATCCCCGGCATCCAATCGGAGTTGGCCACGCTGCTCCCCAACGTCGCCACTATCCTCACTTGATTTCCTGGGAGGGGCGGGGGGAGACAGCGCCAGGGACCCTTAATTTATTGCCAATTAAAAACATCCCAATCAGCCTTTTTGCTGTATTTATTTATTTATTTGCATCCTGTCATTCTTGTTGTTGTTGTTGTTGTTGTTGTTGTTATACAATTGTATCACAGCGGCCAGTTGTTTTGCTGGATTTGGCATTGGTTACTAGTCGGGCCCCACCCAGGGGCCTAGGACGTCGTAACGTATTTTCGTAATATGCAATAGCAATAGCAGTTAGACTTATATACCGCTTCATAGGGCTTTCAACCCTCTCTAAGCGGTTCACAGAGTCAGCATATTGCCCCCACAGTCTGGTCCTCATTTCACCCACCTCGGAAGGATGGAAGGCTGAGTCAACCTTGAGCCGGTGAGATTTGAACCGCTGAACTGCAGATAACAGTCAGCTGAAGTGGCCTGCAGTACTGCACCCTAACCACTGCGCCACCTCGGCTCTTTTATCCGTGCAGATCCAAGCAGTGCGGCTTTTTGCATTTGACTGATGGTGATTTTGTCAATTTTTAACTGTTTTAAATGTAATTCCAGTGCTTTTGGAATAGCACCCAGTGTGCCAATTACCACTAGAATTACCACCTAGAACTCACCGTCTCCTGGTGACTGGCCCAAAGCCATCCAGTTAGCTTTCGTGCCTAAGGCAGGACTAGAACTCACCATCTCCTGGTGAGTGGCCCAAAGCCATCCAGTTAGCTTTTGTGCTTAAGGCAGGACTAGAACTCACCGTCTCCTGGTGATTGGCCCAAAGCCATCCAATTAGCCTTCGTGCCTAAGGCAGGACTAGAACTCCCAGTCTCCTGGTGATTGGCCCAAAGCCATCCAGTTAGCTTTCGTGCTTAAGGCAGGACTAGAACTCCCAGTCTCCTGGTGATTGGCCCAAAGCCATCCAGTTAGCTTTCGTGCCTAAGGCAGGACTAGAACTCACCGTCTCCTGGTGATTGGCCCAAAGCCATCCAGTTAGCCTTCGTGCCTAAGGCAGGACTAGAACTCCCAGTCTCCTGGTGATTGGCCCAAAGCCATCCAGTTAGCCTTCGTGCCTAAGGCAGGACTAGAACTCCCAGTCTCCTAGTGATCGGCCCAAAGCCATCCAGTTAGCTTTCGTGCTTAAGGCAGGACTAGAACTCCCAGTCTCCTGGTGATTGGCCCAAAGCCATCCAGTTAGCCTTCGTGCCTAAGGCAGGACTAGAACTCACCGTCTCCTGGGGATTGCCTCAAAGTTACCATGCTAGGTTTTGTGCCTAAGGCAGGACTAGAACTCACCATCTCCTGGTGATTGGCCCAAAGTCACCCAGCTGGCTTTTGCGCCTCAGGCAGGACTAGAACTCACCATCTCCTGGGCATTACGACTAGTCCCTTAACCACAGTTCAAAGTTGTGACACCCCTTCCCAGGGGTATTTCAATCAATCCGAATAGAGCTGGATGGGACCTTGGAGGTCTTCTAGTCCAGCCCCCTGCTCAAGCAGGAGACCGGATACCATTTGAGACAAAACAGCTGTCTTGAAAACATCCAGTGTTGGAGTGCCCGCAACTTCTGGTGGCAAGCTTTTCCACAGGTTAACAGCCCTCCCTGTTAGGAAGTTGCTGTTTAATTCCAGGTTGCTTCTCTCCTTGATTAGTTTCCATCCATTGCTTCTCCTGCCTTCTAGTGCTTTGGAGAATAAATTGACCCCTTCTTCTTTGTGGCAGCCCCTCAAATATTTGAAAGCTGCTATCATGTCCCCCCTAGTCCTCCTTTTCTCTAGACTTGCCAAACCCAAATCCTTCAACCGATTGTCATAGGTTTTTGTTGTGGCCCAGCAGGAGCCGTTGGAGCTGCCACCAGACTCCAACAGCGAGGGGCCCTCTGAGTTTGGCTCTGGAGGATGTGGAGGACCCTGGACAGGGTTCCGACTCCGAGCAGGGCGCAGAGAGGCTGGTTGGCCACCAGGAGGTGCCTGAGCCTTGGACTGGTGGGGAGGAGACAAGGGAGTGTGAGCCTGAGGTCAGCAGTGAGTTGTTCCTGGATGCCCGGCACCGAAGAGCTAATAGGCGTCAGGAACAGTTGCGCAGTTACAGGAGGTAATTGCACTCAGCTGGTGGCCATTCGGCTCCTCTCCAGACTATAAAAAGGACTGCTTGTGCACACGGCCCTCTTGCCGAAGTCAACGCAGGAACTAATGTCGGAGAACATTATTGTGAGCTTGGCAGGCTGGATTGCTGCCAAGCCTTATCTGTGCTGGATTGCTGCCAAGGCTTATCTGTGCCGATTTGCTGCCAAGGACCTATCTGTCTGTTAATTAAATGCCGTAACTTATCTTTGGCTTGGAGTGTGTGTTGAAGTGGGACGAGGGGGGTCAGAACAAGTTTTAATCTCCAGGCCTTTAATCGTCTGAGTTGCTCTTCTCTGCACTTTTTCCAAAGTCTCAACATCTTTTTTGTAGTGAGGGGACCAAAATTAGTTGCAGGATTCCAGGTACGGCCTTACTAAGGCTTTACAAAGCGGTGCTAATGTTTCACCCGATTTTGATTCTACGCCTCTTTTTACACAACCTCACATTGTATTCGCTTTTTCGGCTGCAGTTGCACACGACTGGCTCATACTTCAGCCCGCTTCTGAAGTTACGACGACTGCCCCGTCTCCACCGCAGTCACATGCCTGCATTTGGGCGTTCGGTATCCCCGGACATCGGACCGCGTTTTCCAATCTTTTGGCTGAAAACCAAGCTTGTACTCAATCCAGACAAGACCGAGTGGCTGTTGTGTTTCCCTCCCAAGAATTTGGCCAGTATTCCATCACTCAGGCTGGGGGGTGAAAATTTACGCCCCTCAGACAGGGCGCGCAACTTGGGAGTCCTCCTGGACCCACAACTGACCTTAGAACATCACCTGTCGGCTGTGACCAGGGGGGCATTTGCCCAGGTTCGCCTGGTGCACCAGTTGCGTCCCTACCTGAACCGGGAGGCACTCGTGACAGTCACTCACGCCCTCGTGACCTCAAGACTGGACTACTGCAATGCGCTCTACATGGGGCAGCCTTTGAAGAGTATTCGGAGACTACAACTCGTCCAGAATGCAGCCGCGCGAGCAATTGTGGGTGCACCTCGGTACACCCACGTTACACCTATCCTCCGCGAGCTGCACTGGCTACCGATTGGTCTCCGGATACGCTTCAAAGTGCTAGTCGTAACTTATAAAGCCCTTCGTGGTATTGGATCTGGGTACTTGAGAGACCGCCTGCTGCCAATTACCTCCCATAGACCCGTTAGATCGCACAGGGTCGGCCTCCTCCGGGTTCCGTCTACCAGCCAAAGCCATCTGGCTATCACCCGGGGGAGGGCCTTCTCTGTAGCAGCTCCGGCCCTTTGGAATGAACTCCCTGCGGAGATTCGGACCCTCACCTCTCTCCAGGCCTTCCGGAAAGCCGTCAAAACCTGGCTGTGCCGGCAGGCCTGGGGTTGATGAGTTTCCCTCCCCTCTCGACTTGTATGGCTGTATGACTCTTGTGTATTTTAATTACGTGTATTGTGTTTGTATCTCCTTTTCCCCTTTTGAGTTGTTCGCCACCCTGAGTCCCTCCCGGAGAAGGGCGGCATACAAATAAACTAAATCTTAAATCTTAATCTTAATCTTTCAACAGTTTTCTGCAAAACCGAATGGTGACGCTCAATTCTTTCGCTTAACGACCGCGGCCTTTGCTTGAGGATCGTGGTGTTTGCTTAACAGCTGCCAAAAGATCGTAAAATCAGATCGGTCACGGTGATTCGCTTTGCGGCCGTCGTGACTTTAACAACCATAAGGCACAACTTGCTACAGATCTATTACTTGGAACCCTGACACAGGCTCAATCCAGTCAAGGGTTTCCGCTTTGTCGCGGTTGAAAATAGCCTTCGCCATTTTCTCCCATCGAAAATGTGAATTATGGATGAGCCGATAAGGGTATTTATTTATAGAGGGGGGAAATATCCCGACCGAATGTAATTTCGAATGTTGGATTTTCCCTCTTACCAGAGGGAGCCCCCTTGTGGAGTACTGTGAAACCGTTTCCATGGCAACTCCGCTGCGCTGTACAATAGAAGCCATTTTACGGCAGTACAGTAGAAGTCATTTTAAGGCACAACAGGCTGTATCTTAACAGAACACACACACGCTGAGGGGCGTTAGGGGTGTCTTACCTCCACAGTATTTGTTTCCAGAGAGTAAGTCATCTGTGTACCAAGTTTGGTTGAAAATGCTCGAGGCGTTCCAGGGTTATGCTGGAACACACCGACATTTTTTAATAGATAGATTATCACGGGCCCCTTAGTGTTGCGCACAAGTACACACTCGTACGGATACAAAGCAATCCGTTAATACTGCAGAGCAAAAGATTAATTTGGGGAAAACATGTGTGGGCCTGTGAGGGAAAAAACGGGAACACGGCTTAATCCCCCTAAACAATTTATAGCCAGAAGTCATGAAACCTTTTGATTTGCCTTTTCTTGTTCTAAATCAGGGGGTGGCCAACCCAACGTTTTTGTTGTCTTGTCAAGTTGTTTTATTTATATGCTAGCCGATAACCCGGCATTGCCGGGCTATTTATTTATAGAGGGGAAATGTCCAGACCAAATGTAATTTCTAATGTTGGATTTTCCCCCTTACCAGAGGGACACCCCTTGTGGCGTACTATGAAGCTGTTACCATGGCAGCTCTACTGCTCTGTACAGTAGAAGCCATTTTACGGCAGTATGGTAGAAGCCATTTGAAGGCACAACAGGCTGTATCTTAACAGAACACATACCCCCAAGGTGAGTTAGGGGTGCCCCTCTTGCAGAAGTCAACGCATTGGCTAAAAGTTGGAGAATTTTTGTAACTAGCTTGGCAGGCTGGATTGCTGCCAAGGTCCTTATCTCTTTGTTAGGCTTGGCTTTCAGCCACCGAGATTTTGGTTTCTTGCTATTAAAGTACATTCCAGTTAAGCTTGTCTCGGCATTCGTTACTGGACGGAGGAGGGGGTCAGAACACATGGTTCCACCACAAAACCGCGGTAGAGTAAAGCACGCTCGACGAAAGCGCATACGTGACGTCATCACAGCGCGACGAAAACAGCACGCTGTGAGCGGGAAACTTAAAAATAACGTGAAAACCTTACCCTAACCCCCCCCAAACCTAACCCTAAACCTAACCCTAAGCCTAACCCTTAACCTAACCCTAAACCTAACCCTATACCTAACCCTTAACCTAACGCTAAACCTAACGCTAACCCTTAACCTAACCCTAAACCTAACCGTAATGCTTAACGTAACCCTAAACCTAACCCTAACCCTTAACCTAACCCTTACCCTAACCCTAAACCTAACCCTTACCTTTATGTGAATCGGCTTGCTGTAAAAGCGCTTTTTAAAGCGCTCTTTTTTTCCCGCGGTCGTATTTGTCGCGCTGCTGATGACGTCAGGTACGCGCTTTAATCGGGCGCGCTTTAGTGGACCGCGGTTTTGACGGGTCACGAGAACACATAGCCAACATTGTACTGTATTATTAAATGTTTACATCAATTCATCTCACCATCAACTCCCAAAAACAATTGTTGGCTCTTCTGCTCTCCATACACCCTATTTGTACCTTATCCATCACTTTCTTCTCCCTCTCTCCTCCCCCTCCCTAACTCCTTTCTTCCCTCTGTCATCCTTCTCTACTTCCCCTTCCTCTCTCCTCCTCCTCTCCCCCCTTTCCACTCCTCCTTTCTCTCCTCCTCTCCCCGCCCCTGCCCTCTCTCCTATCCCTCTCTTCTTCCCTTACTTCTCTCCTCTACTTCCCACTCTTCATCTCATTTACTTGATGTATTTCAGCTCCATTTTATGTTGATGGTGTTTATAATTCCTTTTCAGTAGACATATTTAATTTTAACATATATCTTCCTCCTCCTTTTTTAAAAAAATAGAACCAAAAAGTATACATATATAGTCATTTTTTTTTTCTTTTAAACCCCCCACTCTCCCCACCCCCAGCTCAAGGATGTAGACCTGGTTACAATTCCCAGCTATTCTCATCATTATATTTATATAATTATACATCCTTACATGCCCCCAATTTGTGATTCTGTCTTTAAATCTCAATCGCTTCCCATTATAAGTATATTTCATGTTCTCTCCGTTTTTCTATATCTTGAATTAATTACCGTTAATTGTCTATAAATGGCAATCCTTACTGTTCAATATTCATTACAATTCCCTTAATCTACTGCATAGAATAACAAGCGGTAACATAATATATCATAATAACATATCTCACATTGTTCGTCAACTTTCATCGTTCATCACTAAAGTGTTAATACCACTTTATAAGGCCTTGGCAAGGCCACACTTGGAATACAGCATCCAGTTTTGGTCGCCACGATGTAGAAAAGATGCAGAGACTCTAGAAAGAGTGCAGAGAAGAGCAACAAAGAGGATTAGGGGACTGGAGGCTAAAACATAGGAAGAACGGTTGCAGGAACTGGGTATGTCTAGTTTAATGAAAAGAAGGACCAGGGGAGACATGATAGCGGTCTTCCAATATCTCAGGGGCTGCCACAAAGAAGAGGGAGTCAAACTATTCTCCAAGGCACCTGAGGGCAGAACAAGAAGCAATGGGTGGAAACTAATCAAGGAGAGAAGCAACTTAGAACTCAAGAGGAATTTCCTGACAGAACAATGAATCAGTGGAACTACTGGCCACCAGAAGTTGTGAGGGCTTCATCTCTGGAGGCTTTTAAGAAGAGATTGGACAAGGGTTGTGGGTATCTTCATCCCTGAATGTTTTGAAGGACAGATTAGGCAACTGTTTTTCTGGCACGATGTAGGGTCTCCTACTTGAGCAGGGGGCTGGACTAGAAGACCTCTAAGGTCCCTTCCATCTCTTATTCTGTTGTTATTCCTCCTCCTCCTCCTCCTCCTGCTACTTTTTAAGAAGAGATTGGACATTTGTCTGAAATGAGGGGGGGATGGACTAGAAGACCTCCAAAGGCCCTCCCAGCTCTGTTATTCTGTTAGCCGAACAAGGAGAAGGACTTCGGGATGGCATGATAGCAGTCTTCCCTTATTTGAGGGGCCGCCCCCAAGAAGAGTGTTGTCCATCTCCCCATCTTCAGGTCCTGAAGGCGGGACAAATAGCAATGGATGGAAATTAATCCAGGAGAGAAGCAACCGGGAATTAAGGAGAAATTGCCTGGCTGTCAGAACAATTTACCACCAGAAATTGTGAATGCGCGCCTTCATGGGAGGCTTTTAAGAGGATGTTGGATTTGTCTGAAATGGTATAGGGTTCTCCGACTTGAAGGGGCTGGACTAGAAGACCTCTGAGGCCCCTTCCAGCCCTGTTGAATTGAATTGAATTTTATTATTTGTATGCCGCCCTTCTCCGGGAAGGACTACTAGAATAACAAAGGACTTTGTTATTCTAGTAGTCTAACAAAGGGAAGGACCAGGGGTGACATGATAGCCGTGTTCCAATA
Organism: Thamnophis elegans; assembly: GCF_009769535.1. NCBI lineage: Eukaryota > Metazoa > Chordata > Lepidosauria > Squamata > Natricidae > Thamnophis > Thamnophis elegans. The sequence goes on from NW_022473610.1 coordinate 15,770, forward strand.
TTTGAGGGGCCGCCACCAAGAAGAGGGAGTCAAGCTCTTCTCCAAATCCGCTGAAGGCAGGACGAGAAGCAACAGATGGAAACTAATCAAGGAGAGAAGCAACGTGGAATTAAGGGCAATTTCCCTAACCAGCGGAACTGTCTGCCACCAGAAATGGTGGCTGCTCCATCACTAAAGCTATTCTTTTTTTTTAAAGAAGGGATCGGACACCCGTTTGTCCGAAATGGCACAGGATCTCGTGCTTGAGCAGGGGGTTAGACTAGAAGACCTCCGAGGTCCCTTTTTGCACTCTGGCACCCCTTCCAACCAACTTCCCCCACTCCCCACCCCACCCTCCCGTTCCTGCTTCAGGAAATCTGCTTCGAACATCCCTTTTGTGGTTATTTCTCCACGGAGCGGAAATTGTGTTTCTCTTTTTTAGAAATATATGCGTTGCTTCATGTTTGGGTGGAAGTTGTGATTCAGAAGGTTGCATGCGCTAAGGTTCACGCAGCCGTCTTATGCCACCCCTTATGCGCCAGGATGTGTTGTGTGCCAGGAAGCTGTTGCGCAGAGGGCTGGGATGTGTCAGAAGCTGATTTGTGACGGGAGCTGTCAGTGGAACCCGTCACTTCTGCATCCTCTTATCGAAAGACGCCTGAGTTTCAAGGCCGAAATTCTGATGAACTCACGGACCGAATGTCTCCGTTGACAGATCTCTCGAAATAACCCGTGACCGGTTCTTTTAGAGGCAGTCCTCGATTTACGACGCCCAACGGAGCTCCCAATATCCACCGCTCAGCCAAGCCGTCCGCTGCAGTTGTTAAACAAGCCACGCGGTTGTTAAGCGGATCAGGCTTTTCCCGTCTCGCTTCAGTGTATTGGCGAAGTGAGTTTTGCCCCGTTTTACGACTTTCTTCTACCACCGTTGTTAAGTGAATCGTTGCGGTGGTTAAATGACTAACACAGTCGTTAAGCAAAACCGCCTTCCCTGTTTTGCTTCAGTGTACGTACAATTAACAACAATTGAGCCTCAAATATATGTGGCTAAGGGAGAAATGGGGGAAGCGAGTTTTGCCCCGTTTTACGACTTTCTTCTACCACCGTTGTTAAGTGAATCATTGTGGTGGTTAAATGACTACCACGGTCGTTAAACGAATCCACCTTCCCGTTTCGCTTCAGTGTATGTACAGTTAATGACAATTGAGCCCCAAATATATGTGACTAAGGGAGAAATTGGGGAAGTGAGTTTTGCCCCGTTTTATGACTTTCTTTTACCACTGTTGTTAAGTGAATTGTTGCGGTGGTTAAATGACTCACACGGTTGTTAAATGAATCCGCCTTCCCCATTTCGCTTCAGTGCACGTACAGTTAACGACAATTGAGCCACAAATATATGTGGCTAAGGGAGAAATGGGGGAAGCGAGTTTTGCCCCATTTTACAACTTTCTTCTACCACCGTTGTTAAGTGAATCATTGTGGTGGTTAAATGACTAATACAGTCGTTAAGCAAAACCGCCTTCCCTGTTTTGCTTCAGTGTACGTATAGTTAATGACAATTGAGCCTCAAATATATGTGGCTTAGGGAGAAATGGGGGAAGCGAATTTTGCCCCATTTTACGACTTTCTTTTACCACCGTTGTTCTGTGAATTGCTGCAGTGGTTAAATGACTCACATGGTCGTTAAGCGAATCAGCCTGCCCCGTTTGACTGTGCCGCTCTAGAAGGTCGTAAAAAGAGGATCAGGTGACCCTGGGACACTGCAGCCACCATAAATACAAGTCAGTGGCCCAGCATCTAAATGTTGATCATGTGACCACAGGAATATCGCAACTGCCATAAGTGTGAAAATGTGGTTCGAATCCCCAGCACCGTGTAACGGAGCGAGCTCCTGTTCCTTGTCCCAGCTCCTGCCAACCGAGCCGTTCGAAAGCACGTAAAAAATGCAAGTAAAAAAATGGGAACCACCGTTGGTGGGAAGGGAAAGGCGTTCCGTGCGCCTTCGAAGGCATTGAGCCACGCCGGCCACATGACCACAGAGACGTCTTCGGATAGCGCTGGCTCTTCAGCTTTGAAACGGAGATGAGCACCGCCCCCTAGAGTCGGGAACGACCAGCACATCTATGCAAGGAGAACCTTTAACTTTAGCCTCCCTTTATTTCTTTGTCGGTAAAACTTAAAATTCGACGCAAATCCCAATGGCTTCGATTTTACGCGTCGCAGGCCATTTCCAAAACCGAGGTGTAAGTCTCGCCTCTGGCTAAGCCGACGATGCGTACCCACGTCCCTCTTTCACACCCCCTGATGGTATGTGGGGCAGACATCGAGAGGCTGGGCGAAGAGATGGTGTCGGGTAAGAATCCGCCGAGCCCCCAACCCCACAATGGGTGGGAGAAAAGAGACTTGGAAAGAAACCCCCCCAAGTGTCTCCAGCTGCATACAAGAACGGTGGGGAAATTGTACTTTCAACGATTGCAGGATTCCGAATCGCAGAGCCTGGGAGGGACCTTGGAGGTCATCTAGTCCCAATTTCCTAGTCCTCTGTGATCCCTTACCCCATGAGGCCCGCACACCTCACCGTGCACGGGTTCTGTGGCACAATCGATACTGACTAGCACTGATGACGTCACTCAGTCTGAGTTAGGAAACGTCTGCAAGAAAACCACCGAGTTCAGAGAGTACCAATCCTTCCTCCTCTCCTCGTCTCTGCAAACCCCACTCCCTTCTAGCCTTGATGATGTTACCTAGCTGGGTTATGAAGCGTCTGCAAGAAAACTACCAAGCTCAGAGAGCACCAAGGACCCCACATTCCTCTTCCCTCCCCCACTTCCCCTTCCTCCACCACCACCACTGGATTGGATTGGATTTATTACATTTATATGCCGCCCTTTTCCCCGAAGGGGACTCAGGGCGGCTCACAATTCAAGTCAGGGAAGGGGGTACAGACAGGGGATAAAAAAGACGAACATAACAATACATAATTTAAAAGCACACAACAGCCATACCATTCGAGGAGGGGGGCAAAAGCTCTTTAGCCCCAGGCCTGTCGGAACAGCCAGGTTTTAAGGGCTTTGCGGAAGGCCTGGAGGGTGGTGAGGGTTTGAATCTCCACGGGGAGCTCGTTCCAGAGGGTCGGAGCAGCCACAGAGAAGGCTCTCCTCCGGGTAGTCGCCAGTCGACACTGGCCAGCGGATGGAATTCGGAGGAGGCCTAATCTGTGGGATCTAATCGGTCTATTGGAGGTAATTGGCAGCAGGCGGTCTCTCAAGCACAATCCCCTTTCCCTTCTTGCACGGATGATTAGATTAGATTAGATTAGATTAGATTAGATTAGATTAGATTAGATTAATTTATAGGCCGCCCAATCCTGAAGGACTCCGGGCGGCTTACAACAAATACATTTAAAAAATAGAAAAGTTAAAACAAAGAAACATAGATTTAAAAAGCCACATCATACACCCAGTCTAATCGGGGCTGGACCTCAGTCCTGAGGTCAACAGCCCGGGGCCTGCCGGAATAGCCAGGTTTTAATAGCCTTTCGGAAGGCCATGAGAGTGGGTAGAGTCCAGATCTCTGGGGGGCAGTTCATTCCATAGGGTCGGAGTAGCTACAGAGAAGGCCCTCCCCCGGGTGGTTGCCAGCCGACATTGTCTGGCTGACAGCACCTGGAGAAGGCCCACCCTGTGCGATCTTATCGGTCGTTGGGAGGTATGTGGCAGAAGACGGTCTCGCAGGTATCCGGGTCCTAGGCCATGTAGGGCTTTAAAGGTGATGACCAGCACCTTGAATTGTGCTCGGAGACCAATAGGAAGCCAGTGCAGCTCGCGGAGGATAGGTGTGATGTGGGTGTACCTTGGTACACCCAATATCGTTCACGTGGCTGCATTCTGGACTAGTTGTAGTCTCCGAACACTTTTCAGGGGCAGCCCCAGATGATGTTCCCTAGCTGGGTTAGAAAACGTCTGCAAGGAAACTAGCAATCTCAGAGACCACCAAGGGCCCCTCATTTCAACCCTGAGCTGCAGGTATGCTCTTTTATTGGCCCCCACCAATGCTCCCCGGCTCTCTCCAACCAGAGAAAGGTAGAAATGGCAGCTATCTAGATTTTCCCATAAAGGTAAGGAAAACCACAGAGCTGGCAGCCGATTCGGAGAGTGAGGAGGTTGGGGAGGAACGTGGGCCAGTCCTGGAGTCTGGGGAAGGCTCGGATGAGGGCTCTGTGTCAGAGGCAGAGAGGGGGCCAGGGCCGTCTGCCAGTTATTAGCTGCCTTCGGAGTCAGACATCAGTGAGGCAGAAGAACAGCTGGGGCCTGTTCCCAGTGTGCGCATGCGCAGAGTTGACAGACGAAGGGAACAGCTAAAGAACAGGGGTCGACTTGGGAGGAAGGCCGCAGGTGGACGGTGAATGGTCCCTCCCAGAGGACATAAAAGAGGGAGCACCAGGGGAGTGGAGTTTGCAGGAGTTCAATTCATTAGGGCGAAGAGCCATTCCTGACTTCTTGCCGAGTAATTGCTGCTACAGCGTGGAGTTTAGAAGATATCGGCCTGGCAGCTCTCCAAGCCCGATGAAGTCCTGTCGTTGTTAAATCTCTTGAAAGACTGTCGGCTGGGACTGTGCTGGAGAGGAATTCCCCGTGACCCGACAAAAGGGCGAATGACAAAACCGCGCCTGACTAAACCGTGTCGCTAAAACCGCGACGTCATCAACACGGCGACAACAGCGCGGAGACAGAAGGGCGCTTTACAACAGCGCGTCGACAGAAAGCCGATTTAACTTAAGGTAAGGGTTAGGGTTAGCGTTACGTTTAGCGTTACGTTTAGCGTTACGTTTAGGATTAGGGGTTAGGTTTAGGTTTATGGTTAGGTTTAGTTTTACGGCGCGCTTCTGTCGCTGCGCTGTTGTCGGCGCGATTCAGCGCTCATTCGTCGGAGCGCTTTAGAACATGCGGTTATCACCGCGGTTTAGTCGTTCGCCCTTTTGTCGGTGAACCGAATTCCCTTTAACCTAAACAAAAGGAGTTTTGAATTGAATTGAATTGAATTGAATTTATTACATTTATATGCCGCCCTTTTCCCTGAAGGGGACTCAGGGCGGCTCACAATCCAAGTCAAGGGAAGGGATAAAAAAGGAATAAAAAAGACGAACAGAACAATGCACAATTTAAAAGCACACAACAACCATACCATTCAAGGGAGGGGGCAAAAGCTCTTTAGCCCCAGGCCTGTCGGAACAGCCAGGTTTTAAGGGCTTTGCGGAAGGCCTGGAGGGTGGTGAGGGTTCGAATCTCCACGGGGAGTTCGTTCCAGAGGGTCGGAGCAGCCACAGAGAAGGCTCTCCTCCGGGTAGTTGCCAGTCGACACTGGCCAGTGGATGGAATTCGGAGGAGGCCTAATCTGTGGGATCTAATCGGTCTATTGGAGGTAATTGGCAGCAGGCGGTCTCTCAAGTACCCAGGTCCAATACCATGAAGGGCTTTATAAGTGACGACTAGCGCCTTGAAGCGTATCCGAAGACCGATAGGCAGCCAGTGCAGCTCGCGGAGGATAGGTGTTACGTGGGTGAACCGAGGTGCACCCACGATCGCTCGCGCGGCTGCATTCTGAACAAGCTGAAGTCGCCGAATGCTCTTCAAGGGCTGCCCCATGTAGAGCACGTTGCAGTAGTCCAGCCTAGAGGTCACAAGGGCGCGAGTGACTGTTGTGAGGGCCTCCCGGTTCAGGTAGGGACAAATGCCCCCCTGGTCACAGCCGACAAATGGTGTTCAAAAGTCAGCTGTGGGTCCAGGAGGACCCCCAAATTGCGAACCCTGTCTGAGGGGCGTAGTGTTTGACCCCCGAGCCTGAGAGATGGAAAACTTGGCCAATTAGTGGGAGGGAAACACACCAGCCATTCGGTCTTATCCGGTTTGAGTGCAAGCTTGTTTTATCGGGACGTGGTGTCTGCTTCGTGACCCTGGGACCTGGATGCGTTTCGGGGGATTAGACTAGATGACCTTTGGGGTTGTCCCTTCCCCGCTCCGACTCCAATGTGTCTCTGTCCTTATTCGCTTTTTCCCATGCCCATCGAGGCCCGGCTTGCCTGCTTCCCAACTGCCTCTCCCTGCCTTTAGAAGCTGGTCAAACTGGATTCGTAATTTCCCCAACCAGCAAAGGTGTGGCAAGGTGTCCCCTCGGGCGCATGTCGCAGCAGATCCCCAAAAAAAGAAGCCGGCTTCCTCTCCTCGCCGGCCTCCACCCTGCCTCCTCATGTGCCAAGCGCCTCACCCGACTCGGGCAAGAAAGTTGGCAGGGCCGAGAATTCCCCACCGGTTCCCAATCATCATCTCCGCAGCGTCGTCGCAAAAGAAGTTGCCTTCAGAAGTTGTGGGAGCTTCATTCCCTGGAAACTTTCAAGAAGAGACGGGACTGCCATTTGTCAGAAAGGGTGTAGAGTCTCCTGCTTGGGCAGGGGGTTGGACTGGATGACCTCCCAGGTCCCTTCCAGCTCTGTTATTATTCTGTTATTCAGAAGTTGTGGGAACTTCATCCCTGGAGGCTTTCAAGAGGAGACTGGACTGCCCTGTTGTCAGAAAGGGTGTGGGGTCTCCTGCTTGGGCAGGGGGTTGGACTAGATGACCTCCCAGGTCCCTTCCAGCTCTGTTATTATTCTGTTATTCAGAAGTTGTGGGAGCTTCATCCCTGGAAGATTTCAAGAGGAGACTGGACTGCCCTGTTGTCAGAAAGGGTGTAGAGTCTCCTGCTTGGGGAGGGGGTTGGACTAGATGACCTCCGAGGTCCCTTCCAACTCCATTATTCTGTAAGGATCTCCTGCTTGGGCAGGGGGTTGGACTGGATGACCTCCCAGGTCCCTTCCAGCTCTTGTTATTATTCTGTTATTCAGAAGTTGTGGGAGCTTCATCCCTGGAGGCTTTCAAGAGGAGACTGGACTGCCCTGTTGTCAGAAAGGGTGTGGGGTCTCCTGCTTGGGCAGGGGGTTGGACTAGATGACCTCCGAGGTCCCTTCCAACTCCATTATTCTGTAAGGATCTCCTGCTTGGGCAGGGGGTTGGACTAGATGACCTCCGAGGTTCCTTCCAGCTCTGTTATTATTCTGCTATTCAGACGTTGTGGGAGTTTCATCCCTGGAGGCTTTCAAGAGGAGACTGGACTGCCCTGTTGCCAGAAAGGGTGTGGGGTCTCCTGCTTGGGCAGGGGGTTGGACTGGATGACCTCCGAGGTCCCTTCCAGCTCTGTTATTATTATGTTATTCAGACGTTGTGGGAGTTTCATCCCTGGAGGCTTTCAAGACGAGACTGGACTGCCCTGTTGTCAGAAAGGGTGTGGGGTCTCCTGTTTGGGCAGGGGGTTGGACTAGATGACCTCCAAGGTCCCTTCCAACTCCATTATTCTGTAAGGATCTCCTGCTTGGGCAGGGAAACTTCATTTCTGGAAGCTTTCAAGAGGAGACTGGACTGCTCCATTGTCAGAAAGGGTGTAGGGTCCCCTGCTTGGGCGGCGGGTTGGACTAGATGACCTCTGGGGGTCCCTTCCAGCGATTATTTATTTTATTTATTGATGATTAAATCTTGAATCTTCCAAATCGGTTTTATTTTTATTCTTTTAAAGAGAAAATTCATGACAGATAAACACACAATCATTCCTTTAGCGGCCATTTAGAGTTACGACGGCACTAAAATAATGGTGATGTGCGACTGTTTTTCACCCTTACGACCGTTGCAGACACGTGATCAAAACCCAGCCGCTCCGCCGCCGACTCCTACTTATGACGGTTTGCCGGAAGGATAGGATCCCTTTGACGACCCTGCGGACAAGCAACCTCAAACGGGGGAAGCCGGATTCACTTTCACGACCGCCTTCCTAACATAACCACGCCAGCGATTCGCTTAACTACGACAAAAGCCAGAACGATGGTAAAACCGGGCCAAACCCGCTGGACGGCTGTCTCGCTTAGCCACCACAGGGTTTAATCCGAGATAGCTTGCCTGCAGCGCTGAACTTCAGCCCCAGGACGAAGCCGCGGTGCCTCTGAGCAACTGCAGAGTGTTTTCTGTGGCAACGCCAGAGAAACACATCTGGGCAAAGAGGCACAACGCAACCAGCCCTCAGGTCCAACCTGTGGGCAGGCCGCACAATTATTTCGTCCCCGGCCCTGCTTGTTAGAGCTCGCAACGCGTGTGGTAACAGAGCGCCTTTAATGCGCCTTTAATGTAAAGGCACTCTTGGGCTAACCAAGAGTGCCTCTGAGGGAGTACGGAGTGTGCAGCCTGAGGGTTCACGGGATGAAGGCTGGCTGGGGAATTCTGGGAGTGGACGTCCAGGCATCTTAAAAGTTGTGAGGCTGAGAAAGGTTGACAGATGCCGTGCAAACACTTGATACACAGGTTGTCCTCTACATATGACCATAATTGAGCCCAAATTGTCTGTTGCTAAGCGAGACATTACCCTAACCCTCCCTCTCCTTCCTTCCTTTCCTTCTCCACATTCCCATCGCCTTCCTTCCTTCTTTTTTCCTTCTCCACATTCCCATCTCCTTCCTTCCCTCTCCTTCTCCTTCTCCTTCTCCACATTCCCATCTCCTTCCTTCCTTCCTTCCTTCTTTTTTCCTTCTCCACATTCTCATCTTCCTTCCCTCTCCTTCTCCTTCTCCACATTCCCATCTCCTTCCTTCCTTCCTTCCTTCCTTCCTTCTTTTTTCCTTCACCACATTCTCATCTTCCTTCCCTCTCCTTCTCCTTCTCCACATTCCCATCTCCTTCCTTCCTTCCTTCCTTCCTTCCTTCTTTTTTCCTTCTCCACATTCTCATCTTCCTTCCCTCTCCTTCTCCTTCTCCACATTCCCATCTCCTTCCTTCCTTCCTTCCTTCCTTCCTTCTTTTTTCCTTCTCCACATTCTCATCTTCCTTCCCTCTCCTTCTCCTTCTCCACATTCCCATCTCCTTCCTTCCTTCCTTCCTTCCTTCCTTCTTTTTTCCTTCTCCACATTCTCATCTTCCTTCCCTCTCCTTCTCCTTCTCCACATTCCCATCTCCTTCCTTCCTTCCTTCCTTCCTTCCTTCTTTTTTCCTTCACCACATTCCAATCTCCTTCCTTCCTTCCTTCCTTCTTTTTTCCTTTTCCACATTCCCATCTCCTTCCTTCCTTCCTTCCTTCCTTCCTTCTTTTTTCCTTCACCACATTCCAATCTCCTTCCTTCCTTCCTTCCTTCTTTTTTCCTTCTCCACATTCCCATCTCCTTCCTTCCTTCCTTCTTTTTTCCTTCTCCACATTCCCATCTCCTTCCTTCCTTCCCTCCCTCCCTCCTGGCCTTTATTGGATGGCTTTTAGAATGCCCAGTGCCAATCTATTGGGGCATTTGAGGGGCATGATGGCATCTTCAAAATCTGGAAAGAATCAGGTTGAGAAAAAGTCTTCCTGACAAAGTTACACACACACACACACACACACAAATCAGGGTAAAGGGGTTGAATTCCTTTAGGAGAGAGAAGGGTTGGATTACAGCTCCTATCGGCTGCAGGCTGGGGATGGGAGTTGTAGTCCAATGCCCTGAGGAAGGAAAGTTAACTTCTGTCCTAGCAGACAGAAAGCCCCTTTGATTAGAAATAGCAGGCTGAAAGAAATAACAGGAGATGAGGTTTGTGTAAATATTGGCCACGGGAAAACAACTGCATTTAACTAAGATAGTAAAATAATAAAGTAAAATAAAAAATTAAATTAAATAAAAAATAATAATATAATATAATATAATATAATAATAATAATAATAAAATAATATAATATCATATAATATAATATAATATAATCTAATAATATAATATAATATAATATAATATAATATAATATAAATAATATAATATAATATAATAGAATATTATAAATTCTATAATATAATAGAATATAAATAATATAATTATATAATATAATAATATAAATATATATTATAATTAATATAATATATATAATATACTATAATAATAAATATAATATATATATATATAATATAATATAATATATAATAATATAATATAATATAATTAATATAATATTAAATAATTAATATATATATAAAATATAATATAATATAATATAATAAATAATAATATAATATAATATATATAATATATAATATAATCTAATATAATATAATATAATATATATAATATAATATAATAATAAAATAAAATAATAACATAATAAAATATAATAATAACATAATAAAATAAAATAAAATAATAAAAGAAAAGAAAATAAAAAATAAAAATTGAAATAAAAAATAAAAAATATAATTTAATTTAATTAAAAATAATAATACTATAATATAATATGACATGATATGTAATAAAATATAATAAATAAAATATAATAAAATATAAAATAAAAATTTAAATAATAAAATATAATAAACAACACACACACACAGACATGTGTGTGTTTGTGTGTGTGTGTGTGTATTAGTGTCACAAACCCCTGGTATGCCCAATATGGGAGAAGTCTACTGCTTCCATTATATATATAGTATATAATCTTATTTGTGTCCTCTGCATTCCTCTGCTACTCACAATTCTTTCCCAGCATAAGGTAAGAATAGAAAGTCCCATTTAAGGTAACTTTTATTTTCTTTTTCCTTCCATTGTTGAGCTGACCAAACAATCCCTTGGAGGCAGTTTATAACAAAAGTGAAAGTGGGGGATTTTGCTCCCTGGCCTTCAAAGGGGGTCTTTCCAGCTGGAGGATGTCTGGCCATTATCAGCCCCTCTGCCTGAATGGGTGGAACTTCCACATTCCAAGGCCCTCTACCTCATCTTCAACCTTCAACAGTCTGTTAGAGAAGGATCCTATCTTACTGGCCTTTATGGGGAGCCATGGAACAACGGTTTAATTCAGGAGGGAAAAGTTTGAAAACTTTTTAAAAAGTTTTAAAAGCTTCAAAACTTTTTAAAAAGTTTTAAAAGCTTCGAAACTTTTAAAAATCTTTTAATACATTTTAAAAACCTTTTGAACGTTTTTTTTTTTAAAAAAAACGCTTTTAAAGACTTCAGAAAGTTTTGAAAGTTTGGAGCTTGGAAAGTTTGAAACCCTTTTATAAAAACGTTGCAAAATTTTCAAAGCTTTAAAAGCTTCCGAACTTTGTGTTCTTAAAAAAGTTTTGAAAGGGTTTAAAAAACGCTTTTAGAAAGTTGTGAAAGCTTCAAAAGTTTGAAAAGAAGCTTGAAAGGTTTGGGGGGGGAAAGCTTGAAAAGTTTATTTGGGGGGGGGGGGGGAGTTTGAAAAAAAGTTTTAAAAAATTTTAAAAAGTTCAAAAAAAGTTTCTCTTTCGTTGGTGGGGAAAAAAAACCGTCCCAATCACGGAATATAGGGAATGGGTGATTATTTTATCCCCTGCAATTCAGACCCCTCCCCACTGTAGAAATATGGGCTGGGGGGGACAAGGAGAGCATGCCCCCATACCCCCTCCTCCCCTCTCCGACTCTCCTTCCCCCTCCCCTTTCTCCTGTCTGTGGGGCCAGGGAGTTTATCCTAGCCTCCAGCTGACCCTCTGACTCAACTTCCCAGGTGCTCCCCTACCCCACTCCGTCCTTGCCTCCACCCCTGGGGAGTTCCACGCGGGGGGGGGAGGGACAAGCAGCCTCGGCCCTCCCCTCCTCTCCCCTCCCCGGATGCTTCTCATATTTGCGACTCCAGCCGGCTCCACCCCAGAGTTTGACAGGCGTTGCTCATCCCTCTTCTGCTCCAGAGCGCTTCGGGGGGCGAAGCGAGCCGCATCGGAGCTGAGCCGCCGAGTTCCAGGTGAGTGTGCGGGCCGGCGATGGGGCAGGTGGGGGTGGAGGGTGCCCAGGGACCTACCTGAGCATCTGAAGAGGGTCTCTCTCTCTCTCTCCCTCTCTTTTCTCTCTCTCTCTCTCCCTCCCTCTCTCTTCTCTCTCTCTCTCTCTCCCTCTCTCTTCTCTCTTCTCTCTCTCTCTCTCTTCTCTCTCTCTCTCTCTCTCTCTCTCTCCCTCTCTCTTCTCTCTCTTTCTCCCTCCCTCTCTCTCTTCTTGCCGGTATGCAACTTTGGGGAAGGTGAGGTGGGGGGCTGAAGGGGGCGTGGAGGGGGGGAAGAAACAGGTTGCTGAGAGATCGGAGACGAGAAGAAGAGGTAGGTAGGTAGGAAGGTGGAAAAAGAGGGAGGGAGGGAAGGAAGGAAGGAAGGAAGGAAGGAAGGAAGGAGAGGTAGGTAGGTGGAAAAAGAGGGAGGGAGGGAAGGAAGGAAGGAAGGAAGGAAGGAGAGGTAGGTAGGTAGGTGGAAAAAGAGGGAGGGAAGGAAGGAAGGAAGGAAGGAAGGAAGGAAGGAAGGAAGGAAGGAAGGAAGGAAGGAAGGAAGGAAGGAGAGGTAGGTAGGTGGAAAAAGAGGGAAGGAAGGAAGGAAGGTAGGTAGGTAGGTAGGTAGGTAGGTGGAAAAAGAGGGAGGGAGGGAAGGAAGGAAGGAAGGAAGGAAGGAGAGGTAGGTAGGTGGAAAAAGAGGGAGGGAGGGAAGGAAGGAAGGAAGGAAGGAAGGAAGGAAGGAAGGAAGGAGAGGTAGGTAGGTAGGTGGAAAAAGAGGGAGGGAGGGAAGGAAGGAAGGAAGGAAGGAAGGAAGGAAGGAAGGAAGGAGAGGTAGGTAGGTGGAAAAGAGGGAAGGAAGGAAGGAAGGTAGGTAGGTAGGTAGGTAGGTAGGTGGAAAAAGAGGGAGGGAGGGAAGGAAGGAAGGAAGGAGAGGTAGGTAGGTAGGTGGAAAAAGAGGGAGGGAAGGAAGGAAGGAAGGAGAGGTAGGTAGGTGGAAAAAGAGGGAAGGAAGGAAGGAAGGTAGGTAGGTAGGTAGGTAGGTGGAAAAAGAGGGAGGGAAGGAAGGAAGGAAGGTGGAAAAGGGGAGAGAAGGAAAGTACGTAGGTAAATGGTAAAGAGAGGGAGGGAGGAGGAAAAGAGAGAGGAAGGAAAGAAGGAAAGGAAAGAAAGTGTTAGGAAAGAAGGAAGGAAGGTGCGGTATGTAGGTGGAAAAAGAGGGAAGGAAGGAAAATAGGTAGGGGGTGGAAAAGGGGAGAGAGGGAAGGAAGGTAGGTAGGTAGGTAAGTGGTAAAGGGAGGGAGGAGGAAAAAAGAGAGGAAGGAAAGAAGGAAAGGAAAGAAAGTAGGTAGGAAGGAAGGAAGGAGAGGTAGGTAGGTGGAAAAAGGGAGGGAAGGAAGGAAGGAAAGAGAATAGGTAGGAGGTGGAAAAAGGGAGGGAAGGAAGGAAGGTGGGTAGGTGGAAAAGAGAGGGAGGAAGGAGGTAAGGAGAGGGGAAGGAAAGGAAAGAAAGTATGTAGGTAGGTGGAAAAGAAGGGAGGAAGGGAGAGACGGAGGAAGGAAGGAAAAGGAGAGAGGAAGGAAAGAAAGTAGGTAGATAGGTGGAAAAGAGGGAGGGAGGGGAGAAAGAGAAGGAAAGAAGGAAAGAAAGTGGATAGATAGGTGTAAAAGAGGAAGGAAAGGAGGAAGGGGAAAAGGAGAGATGAAGGAAAGAAGAAAATAGGTAGATAGGTGGAAGGAAGGAAGGAAGGAAGAAAGGAAGGAAGGACTAGGGAGGAAACCTTTAGCAGATGGGAGCTCCAAAGTGTTTCCAGCTGTGCGCACAGAGCAGGCGATGGATACGGCGCAGGTGTTGAGGAGTTTAAAAAAAAATCGAGGAGAACCGAAGAAGTTTGGGGGGGGGAGATATTCCTGAGAAAACTCACAGCCCGGGGATTCCCGAGGGAATGGGACGAAGGCAGCAGAGAAGGGGTGATGTGGGGTGCGGGGGTGGGATGGGCAGAACCCCCAAAGAGGGTCCCACCTGTGAGCCCGCAGTGGGTCAGGACCAGAAAGTTAGGAACCAACGCGGCTTTCTGTAAGAATCGCGCGTGGGAATCCAGCGCGAGTGGCAAGGACTCCAGCGCCCATCCTGGGGAAGATGGGAGTTGTAGTGCGGAGGGCTTGAACCCCTGGAGCTGGGGAAAGGGGAGTCCCGAATCTTGGGACCCTGCCTCTCTCTGGGCGTCGGGATGGGGCTCGGGGAGATCCTAAAGACGTGCCCGCAGATGGTGGGCGCGTCGAAAGGCACCGGGCTCCCCCCCCACCGAGTGGAATAGGGGCTTGTGAAAACACGGGTGGGGCGCAGACCGCGCTAGATCCGAACCCCGAACCTCTCGGAGACAAATCCGTGAGCTCTCTCCCGTGTTCCCGCAAGACCAAACGTGTTAAGCTTCCCACGAGTTGATACTTAACTTAAAAACTTTAGAAAGTTTAAGTAAGGACCCGGTTAAACGAGTTTGTGGGTGAAGCGCCTGTTGTGGAGATACACCAAAGTTGTGTGTGGGTCAAAAACACACACAGAGACACCAGTGGTTGGAAATGGGGCGGGGGGGTGTCGTCTTGCGGGCTTTTTTTGTGGGGGGGGGGCGGTTTCCGGAGCGCCTTTGATAAACCTAGATTGACAAGCCGAAGGTGGCTTGTGGGCTTGGCCACCACAAATTGTGTGAACGTTGCAGGAGGAGAGGTGGTGTGTGTGTTTGTGGGTCTACACAAGCAGTGTGTTTCCCAAGCTTGGAAACTTTTGAACCTGGGTGGGTTTTTCCTCTCTCTCATCCTCTTCCTCCATCCTTTTCTTATTTCTCTCTCTTTCTCCCTTTTTCTATCTCTCACTTCTCTCCCTCCCTCCCTCCCTCTCATTTCTATTTCTCTTTTTCTTTCTTATCTTTCTTCCCATTCTCTCATTTGTTTCTCTCTTTTTCCTCTCTCTCTCTCTCTCTCTCTCTTGTTCTTTTCTTTCTTTCTTTCTTTCTCACTCTCTCTCTTTCTTTTCTTTCTCTCTCCCCAATCTCTCCTTTGCTTCTCTCTCTTCTCCCTCTAGCATTTTCTTACTCCTCTCTTTCTCCCTTTTTCTATCTCTCCATTCTCTCCCTGCCTCCCTCTCATTTCTGTTTCTCTCTCAGAGAAACACCCAGAACTCCCAACTTTTAAGATGGGTGGACTACACCTCCCATAATTCCCCAGAGAGACATGGGAGTTGTAGTCTACCCATCTTAAAAGTTGGGAATTTCGAGAGTTGAAGTCCACCCTTTTTGAGAAACACTGATTTAGGGTGACAGACAGACAGATAGACAGACAGATAGATATGGGGAGGGAAGGAAGGGAGACACAGACAGACAGAGAGAGAGTGAAAGAAGACACACAGAGAGAAAGCGAGACAGAGAAAGAGAGACAGAGGGAGAGAGAGACAGAATGAGAGAGAGACAGAAAGAGTGAAAGAGAGACAGAGACAGAGAGAGAGAGAGAGAGACAGACAGACAGAGAGAGAGAGAGAGTGAAAGAGAGATAGAGTGAAAGAGAGACACAGAGAGAAAAAGAAAGAAAAAGAGACAGAGAGTGAAAGAGAGACAGAGAGAGTGAGAGAGAGAGAGAGAGACAGACAGAGAGAGTGAAAGAGAGACAGAGAGAGTGAAAGAGAGACAGAGACAGAGAGAGAGACAGAGAGAGACAAAGAGACACAGAGGCAGAGGCAGAGACAGAGAAAGAGAGACAGAGGGAGAGAGAGACAGAGAGAGTGAAAGAGAGACAGACAGAGAGAGAGACAGAGAGAGTGAAAGAAAGGGTGAAAGAGAGACAGACAGAGTGTGTGTGTGTGTGTGTGTGTGTGTGAAAGAAAGAGAGACACAGAGAGAGAGTGAAAGAGAGACAGAGAGACAGAGAGAGATTCCCTTTTGCAGAAAAGTTTCTGGTAACAAATAACCATGGTTTATCTGGAAAGTGGTTTCCAGATTCTCCATGTGTGAACGAAGCTGCAAGCTTTTGGCCTAAATGTCATTGCCAGCCTTGTGCAAAGCAGAATGAGAGAAATTCCCCGTTTTGGGGATTCAGAAGCTAAACAAACAGATATTGTCCTTTCTTATCGTTTTTATTTTCGGAGTGCAGGACACAAATTCAAGTTTAAATTCTTGGAAAATTAATTCCGGTTTAAAGTAGGGCGGAACTATGAGCCGTGTGGTAGCAAGACCCATCTGTCTATTGGGCATGTTTTAATTCAATCAATCAGAATAGAGCTGGAAGGGATCTTGGAGGTCATCTAGTCCAACCCCCTGCTCAAACAGGTGATCCTACACCATTCCAGACAAATGCCTGTCCAGTCTTTTAAAAAAAACCTCCAGTGATGGAGCACTCACAATTTCTGGTGGCAAGCAGTTCCACTGATTAATTCTGGTTCGTTGATTAAATAAATCTGGAGGGTCGGATTAGATGATCTCTAGGCCTTCCTCCTTCTATGAAGCTTGTAGACATTTAATGATTTTTAGGGATTCCGTGGCGGGATCTTCTTGCACAAACCAGAATCGAAGATGGTTTCAGAGAATTCCAGCCCACAAAACGGATCTTCCGTGCTCCGATAAAGAGATTTTTCCGGTCTGACTCTGGTTTGAGACCATTTGGAACCGGGGGGGGGGGGGGGGGGAGTCAAAGAACGTGCAAAATCCTTGCGCAGAAACAGGATAATTTCCTTTCTCTCTTTTCTCTTAAAATTTATCTGCACCCAAATATTTATTTTTGGAAGTCGGACGAGACCGTCCTGCTTTTGACTTGGTTGAGAATTTTTAATTAATTAATTTAATTAATTGGATTTGCGCAGTAGATGGTTTGGTGGCATTTGGCCTTTTGTGATCCTGCCGGCGACCCGGGTCAGATCCTCCTAGCGGAAGTCCTCATTTAGTGTCCGTTTACGGTCATGAGGGGGGGGATGAAAAAGGAAGGTGGCAACCAGTCCTCTCATCTATAACTTTTGTAGGTCTGTAATGCAGAGGAAAGCTGATGGAAGAGCATAAGCACGGCTTCACTTAGGGACTGTTTTGTTTAGTGGCGGTCGCTAAACGAGGACTGCCTGTAAAATGGACACATTTTTTTTTAGTCAGGGCTAAGAATGCCTAAACACAGGTTAGTCCTGGACTTAAATCTTAATTCATCGCTCTACAGATATTTGGAGGGGAGGGGTGTCGATTTTAAGGGTGACAACCTTTGTAGTGTGTGTGCGTGTGTGTTTTGTGTAGGTCTGAAGAGTTTTTAAAGTTGATTTTTCACTGTGGCCACTCAGCTCAGGATCACCCTTGAATCTGTCAAGTTGTCGTAAATCTGAGCTTTTATCTTAGGGCAGGAATGGGGAACGATGGCCTTTTTATGACTTGTGGACTTCAACTCCCAGAATCCCTGAGGCAATTCAGTCATGAAGGGAGCATCGTTTCCCCATGCTCGCTCAGGAATTCTGGGAGTTGAAGTCCACAAGTCATAAAGGGGCCATCGTTCCCCATGTTGCCCTGGGGATTCTGGGAGTTGAAGTCCACAAGTCATGAAGGGGGTATCCTTCCCCATGCTCGCTCAGGAATTCTGGGAGTTGAAGTCCACAAGTCATAAAGGGGCCATTGTTCCCCATGCTCGCTCAGGAATTCTGGGAGTTGAAGTCCACAAGTCATAAAGGGGCCATCGTTCTCCATGTTGCCTTGGGGATTCTGGGAGTTGAAGTCCACAAGTCATGAAGGGAGCATCGTTCCCCATATTCACTCAGGAATTCTGGGAGTTGAAGTCCACAAGTCATAAAGGGGCCATTGTTCCCCATGCTCGCTCAGGAATTCTGGGAGTTGAAGTCCACAAGTCATAAAGGGGCCATCGTTCTCCATGTTGCCTTGGGGATTCTGGGAGTTGAAGTCCACAAGTCATGAAGGGAGCATCGTTCCCCATATTCACTCAGGAATTCTGGGAGTTGAAGTCCACAAGTCATAAAGGGGCCATTGTTCCCCATGTTGCCTTGGGGATTCTGGGAGTTGAAGTTCACAAGTCATAAAGGGGCCATTGTTCTCCATGTTGCCTTGGGGATTCTGGGAGTTGAAGTCCACAAGTCATGAAGGGAGTATCGTTCCCCATACTCACTCAGGAATTCTGGGAGTTGAAGTCCACAAGTCATAAAGGGGCCATCGTTCTCCATGTTGCCTTGGGGATTCTGGGAGTTGAAGTCCATAAATCATATAAGGATCATCATTCCCCATGCTGACTCAGGAATTCTGGGAGTTGAAGTCCACAAGTCATAAAGAAGCCATTGTTCCCCACCTCGCATCTAGGACATTGTCTTCCAAAGATATCATTACAAAAAGAAATGTCCTTTGCCCATGCTCAGGGGAACTCTTCCCTTCTTTCTTGCAAAAGCCTGCACGTGAAATCATTCTTGCGTCGAAAGTAAGAAGCGGACGAACTGAGAAGGATTGCTTGATATCGTCAGATTTTCCTTCCTTTCTCAAATGTGCCCAGATTCTATCCTCCCACGGTGCTTTTTTTTTTTTAATAAAGTGCCTCGCTTAAACCCTGGTTTGTCGAGTAAACCACGATTGGTTTACTTCGCTCGAGCTGCCAAGCCTGGTTTGCAAGCCACAATTGAAAGCAATAAAGAAATGTTATTTATTTGGAGCTGCCCCTATCGCCGGATTCAAAGAAACCCTGAGCCGGGCTAATATATTCAGTATATTTAAAAAGATTTTAAAAAATGACCATCTAAATCAGTGTTTCTCAACCTTGGCAACTTGAAGATGTCTGGACTTCAACTCCCAGAATTCCCCAGCCAGCGAATGCTGGCTGGGGAATTCTGGGAGTTGAAGTCCAGACATCTTCAAGTTGCCAAGGTTGAGAAACACTGATCTAAATAAACCAATCCGTTTGAGAACCATAGAGTGGGGCACTTCCTAGATCAGCTCGATCTAAATAAACCAATCCGTTTGAGAACCATAGAGTGGGGCACTTCCTAGATCAGCTCGATCTAAATAAACCAATCCGTTTGAGAACCATAGAGTGGGGCACTTCCTAGATCAGCTTGATCGTGGCAAACGGAGGTAGACTGCTCCTGATCGCGGTGCCAGCCACCCAGGAGGGCCCCTTCCTTGGAGACTCCGTTCCGGCACCCCTCCAAAAGCAACCCAATTATCCTGGCCTCCCAGGAAGTGATTTTTTTTTTAAATTTCATTTTCCCTACATACAAACCCCCAAACCCCACCCTGGTGACTCTTTTTAAAATTCAAGCCAACGTCCGTCTTGCTGATTTTCCTCTCTGCGTGAGAATGGGGTGGCTCAGCCTTCCCAAGGATCCACCCTGGGAAACCGGTTCGCTGAGAGCTGTGTGAAGTCCTCAAACAGGTCTCTTGGAATGAAAGGTTCGAGGCAGGCAGCTTTTCCCTCCCGCCTGGGAATTGTTTTTTTTTTTTTAAAGGCTTCCCCGGTTGGATTCCTGCCTGATCTGACCTTGTTGAAAGGAGGTTACAAGGAGGTGGAGAAAGTAGAAATGGGCACAGACATTCCTGGCCAGTAGCTTCCTTATGTTAATCCAGTGTTTCTCAACTTTGAGATGGGTGGACTTCAACTCCCAGAATTCCCCAGCCGGCTTAGTAGCTTCCTTGTGTTAATATGTGTGGACTTCATTTCCCAGAATCCTCCAGCCGGCTTAGTAGCTTTATTATGCTAATGCCATGTTTCTCAACTTTGAGATGGGTGGACTTCAACTCCCAGAATTCCCCAGCTGGCTTAGTAGCTTCCTTATGTTAATATGGGTGGACTTCATTTCCCAGAATCCTCTAGCTGGCTTAGTAGCTTCATTATGCTAATGCAATGTTTCTCAACTTTGAGATGGGTGGACTTCATTTCCCAGAATCCTCCAGCTGGCTTAGTAGCTTCCTTATGTTAATATGGTGGACTTCATTTCCCAGAATCCTCCAGCTGGCTTAGTAGCTTCGTTATGTTATTGCAGTGTTTCCCAACTTTGAGATGGGTAGACTTCAACTCCCAGAATTCCCCAGCTGGCTTAGTAGCTTCCTTATGTTAATATGGTGGACTTCATTTCCCAGAATCCTCCAGCTGGCTTAGTAGCTTCATTATGCTAATGCCATGCGTCTCAACTTTGAGATGGGCGGACTTCAACTCCCAGAATTCCCCAGCTGGCTTAGTAGCTTCCTTATGTTAATATGGGTGGACTTCATTTCCCAGAATCCTCCAGCTGGCTTAGTAGCTTCATTATGCTAATGCCATGTATCTCAACTTTGAGATGGGTGGACTTCAATTCCCAGAATCCCCCAGCCGGCTTAGTAGCTTCCTTATGTTATTGCAGTGTTTCCCAACTTTGAGATGAGTGGACTTCATTTCCCAGAATCCTCCAGCTGGCTTAGTAGCTTCCTTATGTTAATATGGTGGACTTCATTTCCCAGAATCCTCCAGCTGGCTTAGTAGCTTCATTATGCTAATGCCATGTGTCTCAACTTCGAGATGGGTGGACTTCAACTCCCAGAATCCCCCAGCCAGCAAAGCATTAACATAACGAAGCTACTAAGCCGGCTGGGGAATTCTGGGAGTTGAAGTCCACCGAACGTTGAGTTGCTGAGATAGAAAAACCATCGGCCCAGTTCAACCAGGAACTCCTTCCCAGGCTAACTGGCAGACTCCCTACCCACCTGGGCACTGCCCATGATGGAGCCCGTCCCTATGGGTGGTGACAAGGGCCAAGGTGGGGCACAATGGCGGGTGAGTAACTTTCCGGAGCTTCCCAAACATTCCTTCTCCCCACCCCCTCTCATACCTCCCCAGGCAAGTTCTTAGCTTCCTCCCTCGGCTCATTTCAAACCATCCACCAGTCACATTTCCCATGGATTCAGCTAGCCGGTTTGATCTGAGAGAGCTACTCGGGTGCGGAAGGCCATGGTGCCTCTGAGGATGTGCAGAGTGACGGAGGCGAGGAGGACGCTGTGCTTTTCTTGTTCAAAAGGGAGCGGCGATTCTCGGGGAGATAATTTTGTTTTATCCCTGTATGTTCTCTCTTTAAAATCTGGCTGAGAGTTAAGCAATCGGATGAGAAAAAGAACACCCAGTTCGTCCTCGACTTACGTCCGTGATTGGGGGGGTCAGGATTTCTGTGGCTAAGCAAGGAGGTTGTTAAGCGAGCCGTGCCCGGTTTTAGAACCTTTCTGCCATGGTTGTTAAGCGAATCCCTGCCCTTGTTAAGTGAAGTTTCCACTGACTGTCGTCGGACGGGTTGTGCCCCATTTTACGACTTTTTCACCCTGGTTGTTAAGCGAATCCCTGAAGTTGCTAAGCGGATCGCAGGGTTGTTAAACGAACCCAGGTTTCTCCCATTGACTTTGCTTGTCGAAGGCCGTCTGGGAAGGTTGGAACTGGACCTTCTCTGCTCAATTTTGACCACCTGATCAGGGGGAAATGCTGAGATGGCCGTAAGTGCGAGGACCGGCCATCCGTCACATTTTTCAGCGCTGTAGTCACCTCGAACTGTCGCTAAACGAATGGTTGTGTAAGCCAAGGACTTACGACCCCCATTGAGGCAATATTTCTGCTGCTAAACGAGACGTTATGTGAGGTTTGCCCCATTTTACTACCCTCCTTGTCATCGTCGTTACATGAACCACTGCCATTTTTAAGTTAGTCACACCGTCGCTAAGTGAATCCGCCTTCCTCATTTATGTTGCTTGTCGTAAGTGGGGCTCACATGACCCGGGGAGACAGCGACCGTCGTAAATACGAGTCCGGTTGCCAAGCTTCTGAAGGTTGATCACGGAGCTACGGGGACACTGCGATGTTCATAAGTGTGAAAAGCAATTATGAGTCCCTTTTTCTCAGTGCCGTTTGAACTTCCAACGGCCACTAAATGAATTGTAGTAAGTCCGGGGCTACCTCTGTAAATATTGAGCATAAAATCTGTCATGCAAAAGAATAGAATAGAACAGAACAGAACAGAACAGAAAATATGGATAGGAATAGGAATAGGAATAGGAATAGGAATAGGAATAGGAATAGGAATAGGAATAGGAATAGGAATAGGAATAGGAATAGGAATAGGAATAGGAATAGGAATAGGAATAGGAATAGGAATAGGAATAGGAATAGGAATAGGAATAGGAATAGCATAGCATAGCATAGCATAGCATAGCACAGAACAGAACAGAACAGAACAGAATAGAAAATATGGAAAGGAATAAGAATAGGAATAGGAATAGCATAGCATAGAACAGAAGAGAACAGAATAGAAAATATGGAAAGGAATAGGAATAGGAATAGCATAGCATAGCACGGAACGGAACGGAACAGAATAGAAAATACGGAAAGGAATAGGAATAGCATAGTATAGCATAGCACAGAACAGAACAGAACAGAAAATACGGAAAGGAATAAGAATAGAAATGGCATAGCATAACATAGCAAAGCATAGAACAGAACAGAACAGAAAATACGGAAAGGAATAGGAATAGGAATAGGAATAGCATAGCATAGCATAGCATAGCATAGAAAATATGGAAAGGAATAGGAATAGCACGGCACGGAACAGAACAGAACAGAACAGAAAATACGGAAAGGAATAAGAATAGGAATAGCATAGCACAGAACAGAACAGAACAGAACAGAAAATACGGAAAGGAATAAGAATAGAAATGGCATAGCATAACATAGCAAAGCATAGAACAGAACAGAACAGAAAATACGGAAAGGAATATGAATAGGAATAGCATAGCATAGCATAGCATAGCATAGCATAGAAAATATGGAAAGGAATAGGAATAGCACGGCACGGAACAGAACAGAACAGAAAATACGGAAAGGAATAAGAATAGGAATAGCATAGCACAGCACAGAACAGAACAGAACAGAATAGAAAATACGGAAAGGAATAGGAATAGCATAGCATAGCATAGCATAACATAGCATAGCATAGCATAGCATAGCATAGCATAGCATAGAAAATATGGAAAGGAATAAGGAATAGGAATAGCACGGCATGGCACGGCACAGAACAGAACAGAACAGAAAATACGGAAAGGAATAAGAATAGGAATAGGAATAGCATAGCACAGAACAGAACAGAACAGAACAGAAAATATGGAAAGGAATAGCATAGCATTGCATTGCATTGCATTGCATAGAACAGAACAACAGAGTTGGAAGGGACCTTGGAGGTCTTCTAGTCCAACCCCCCGCTTAAGCGGGAATCTCTACACCACTACAGACTACCAAGAGCTGGTTTAATTTTGCGTCCGCAGCTGATTTAATATCCACCCGATGATAGAAATTGGGTACCACGCCTTAAGAGAACACCCGATTTTTAAACGCCGGCGTTTTCTTCCCCGGCTCGGTGCAGGGCAGGCCGGTGCTAAATGGGATCCTTTGTATAAGCAGAGAGGCGCGGTGCTCTTAATATTTAAAAAATAAAAGGAAAGAACATTTAAAAACAGAACTGTGGTTACTCTGGTTTGACTGAGCCTGTCGGGCGAACCCTATCATTAGGATGTGCTAACTGCGACGTGGGGTGAGCGACACCGTTGGGGGAAGCCGGTTTAATGATGCTACTTCAAAGGAACCACAATCTAGCGTTTTAGAGGGGGGGGAGACGCGTGGTAGAACGGACTCCCGGTTTCCCAAGCCTGAGAGAACTCCGTGCAGGCTGGTTTTTCCTCCGGTGCCGTTTCTGAGGTAACTTTACCTCAGAAAACCCGCATCGGGACGTCACCTCTTTGCAAAAGCCCAGCCTCTGCAACGAGTACTGGGCAGGGCCGCTTCCAAGACCTCGCCTCGTGTTGTTGCTTAAGTGATGCCTGCCCAGGAAACCCGAGGAATGGAATGCATAATTATCCTTAGGAACTCACTGTCACTAGACAGTGGCCACGATCGTTCTCGTCTGCCTCGGTGGTGATTAAGCAAGATTGCAAGGGAGGAGGGTTTGTTCTGACCTAGGCTGCCCCCGCAAAAAGCACGAAGCAAACTCCTGGTCCCGCCAAAAAACCCTTTTATGAGACGAATGTGAATTCCTCTCCTTCACATTCATCCAAGTCCTGGCCAACAGTCTTTCAAAGGTGGATTTATGACCGCAGACCTTATCTAGCTTGGAAAGCTGCCATGTCAATATTTTCCAAATGCAGGGAAAGACTTGGCACAGAGTCTCTGAGATTCAGGGACAGATCTTCACACTCCTGAAACGAACAGACGGACGGACGAATTGTTTCCTGCAAAAAGCCCCCTCCCCTTTCGCTCCTCTTTTATTACCTCTGGGAGGGGCCATTCACCGTCCACCTGTGGCTTCACTCCCACGTCGACTCTGATTTCTTAGCTGTTCTTTTCTTCTGGCAACTCTGCGCATGTGCACACTGGGAACAGGTTCCAGCTGTTCGTCTGCCTCACTGATGTCTGACTCTGAAGGCAGCTGATAACTGTCAGACGGCCCTGGCCCCCTCTCTGCCTCCGACGCAGAGTCCTCATCAGAGCCTTCCCCAGACTCCAGGACTGGCCCATCTTCCTCCCCAACCTCCTCACTCTCCGAATTGGCTGCCACAATCCACTGGCCACTGACGGGCCACAAGAAATATGGCCTACGAGCACATCCACCGTCTCCAAATCTCGAGACAAGGGGGAAATCATATATTTTTTATTTTATTCATCAAATTGAAAGAATGCCTATCTTACTCTAAAGGCTGTGAGCCTTTAGAAACACAAAACCACACAAAATAATTATTATAGAACCTTCATCTGAATAAACAATATTCGATATATTCTGCCTTTGGCCGCTGCGGAAAACAGTGCCAAAAATGAGGTCGGCGTTAGTTTTTTTTGGTTGAGGTCCTACGTCCCCCCTTAAAGTGGGGAAGAGGCCAGTTAGGCTCCCCCTTAAGTCGTGGTTCCACCACAAAACCGCGTTCGACTAAAGCGTGCTCGACTAAAGCGCACAGCTGACATCATCACAGGGCGACAACAGCGCGGAGACAGAAGCACACTGTAAACGCTAAACCTAAAATTAACCCCTAAACCTAAACCTAACCCCCCTAAACCTAATCCTAAACCTAACCCTAAACCTAACCCTTAACCTAACCCTAAACCTAAACCTAATCCTAATCCTAACCCTTAAACTAACCCTAAACCTAACCCTAACCCTTAACCTAACCCTAAACCTAACCCTAACCCTAAAGCTAATCCTAAAGCTAACCCTAAACCTAACCCTTACCTTAAGTTGAATCGGCTTGCTTTCAAAGCGCTATTTAAAGCGCCCTTCTTTCTCCGCGCTCGCTGTTGTCACCCTGTTGATGACATCAGCGACGCGTTTTAATCGGGCACGCTTTAGTCGAGCGCGGTTTTGTCGTGCCACGGTCGTCCGAATCCCCCTGGCAGGGAGAGTTGGAAACCGATGGCAGAGAGTGAGAGAATATCAATTTGATGAAAGGAATCTCACAAGGCAAATAAAAATCGGATTTACCTTGCGGGGGAACGGTGCAGAAAACCACCAGGTGGTTTTAAAAGGAAGGAAATGGGCTATGTGGTCGGGTGAAGCAGTGGCAAAGTTCCCGCGAGGCATTTTAGAAATCTGGAATTGGGGACGGAAATCAAGCAACATCCTTTCCTGTAAGAGGCAAAGAGCTTGCTTGGAAAAATGCGAAACCGTCAGGAGGTGCTTGATAGCGAGGCGGGGAGGCCTATCAATTTATTAAATGAAGAAATAAAAATAAAGTGAGGACCCCCCCAAGGAGCTAGCGGTGCTCAAACGGGACACTCAAATCTGAGTTTTTCCCAAATCTAAAACTCACAAAGGATGTAATATAAAGCCATAACCCCTCTTCCTTTCTTTTCAAAGTTTTTTTGGGGGGGGAAATCTAAAACTTTGGGGGGGGGTCAGGAATCATTCCATACGGCCCTAAGAAAACCAAGTTTAGGGAAAAATAGAGTTTTTCTATGTATAGAAAAAATATATAAATTGGAAGGGGGAAAGCAGGAAATTTCATCACGGACTCCATTTGGTAGTCTACACCAGAGCTCGGCAAAAACATTCAAAAGAGCCACAAAAGTCCTAACCAGAAGCCCCCCCCTTCCCGCGGTCAATTCTGGAGCAGACCGGAAGTTGGGTTCCCCCACCATAGAGTCTCCTCCTGGCGCCCCATGCTTCCCTCCCCCCACCCCAATCAAAAACGCCTTTAAAAATTGTGGCACCGACCGACGACAGGGAGCTGCAGCCGAGGGATGAAAGAGCCACATGCGGCTCCGGAGCCAACCTCGGTCTAGATCAAGAGTCCCCCAAACCTGGCCACGGTAAGACTTATGGACTCCAACTCCCAGAATTCCCAGCCAGCCATGGGAATTCTTGGACTTGAAGTCCAGAAGTCTTAAAGTGGCCAAAGTTTGAAGGTCCTCCCTCTTGTCTATATATTCTCCTTTTCTTTGATTTGGACATAGTGTATTGTATCTCTGGCGGACACAAACCAGGTTTTGTGGTTTTGTGTGCGGTATAAACCCCACAAACTGAGCACAAGTCCCAAACTGCTGACACGTTGTGGGCGTCAGGCCAAATTTATAGTGACAAACGAGTCTTAATCAACAAATCATCATAGCATAATATATCGTTGGGTTGAGCTGGAATCTCTTTCTTGCTGGTCCGGCCATTCTAGCTTTCACCCAGATGTTTTGCAGACCTCCCCAGCTGTATCCAACCACCCCTTCCACGACGCCCCCATGGATGCTTCAAACATCTGACGGGCAGCGTTTGGGTAAAGCTGCGGAGATTCTGTTCTCCAACATCTGTGGAAGGTTGTTTGAATCTCCTCCTAGCAGAAACAGAGCCTTTACTGCACTCTTAACTCCAGCTGTTTTCCCATCTTTGCATCTGGTTGGCTCCAGTTCCTCGGTTTATTTATCTGTACAGGTAGTCCTCGACTTAACAACGGCTCATTTAGCGACCGTTCGAAGTTGCACCACTGAAAAAAGAGATTTAGGATCAGTTTTCACACTTACGACCATTGCAGAATCAACCATAGTCCTACGATCGGAATTCAGAAACTTGGGAAAACCGACTCATATTTACGACAGTTGCCATGATCCCCTTTTGCGACCTAGGTGAGCCAGATTCACTTCTGTGGCCAGAAAGGTCGTAAAAGGGGGCCAAAACTCCCTTAACAAATGTCTCACTTAGCGACGAAAATGTGGGGCTCGGTTGCAGTTGTAAATTGAGGACTACTTGTATGTTTGCCCTTTTCAAGGGCATCAGAGAAGGATCCAGTTGCTCTGGGAAATCATTTCACAGCTTGTTAAAAAAAAAAAAAAGGAATAAAATCCATGTTGGGGGGGGGGGGCGTTACAGAAGGAATAACCCCCATCTTTAAAAAAAATATTGATGCACTTATTTATTTATTAAACATGCATGCCGCACACCTTACTAAATGCGACTCTAAATACATCCCATTAAAGTGCGCTATCAAACATTCAAACCATAAATTAGGATCGTAGCTTTAACTATTTACTAAGCCTGTATTACTACTCTTCTTCTCGTCCTTCCTACTACCCATCTCCTCCTCTACTTACGACTCTAGTTCTGTTGCTTGCACCTTTATGATTTATTTTGTTTAGTTTGGTTTCCTAGTATGACATAGGTTGATCTCTTTTTTAGTATCCTACTAGCTGATAACCCTGTATTTATCCCAATCCTGTATTAGAGGGAGTCCCCTTGTGGAGTACTGTGAAGCCGTTACCACGGCAACTCCACTGTGCTGGACAGTAGAAGCCATTTTAAGGCACAACAGGCTGTATCTTAAACAGAACTTGAATCCAAAATGCACACGGTTGCTGTCAAAAGTACTGTGACTTGACACTGTAGATATAATTGTTTTCATTTCAGCAACCCAGGCGTTCCGGAATTATGCTGGGACACACACACACACATGGACATACACACGGACACACACTGAGGGGTGTAAGGGGTGTCTTACCCCTACAATATTTGTTTCCAGAGAGTAAGCCATCTCTGTACCAAGTTTGGTTGAAATTGCTGAAGGAGTTCCGGAGTTATGCTGGAACACACACACAGACACACAGACACAAAGACATTATATATATATAATAGCAGAGTTGGAAGGGACCTTGGAGGTCTTCTAGTCCAACCCCCTGCCTAGGCAGGAAACCCTATAACGTTCCAGACAAATGGCTATCCAACATCTTCTTAAAGACTTCCAGTGTTGGAGCATTCACAACTTCTGGAGGCAAATTCTGTTCCACTGATTAATTGTTCTCACTGTCGGGAAATTTCTCCCCAGTTCTAAGTTGCTTCTCTCCTTGATTAGTTTCCACCCATTGCTTCTTGTTCTACCTTCGGGTGCCCTGGAGAATAGCTTGACTCCCTCTTCTTTGTGGCAACCTCTGAGATATTGGAAGACTGCTATCATGTCTCCCCTGGTCCTTCTTTTCATTCAACTAGTTCCTGCAACCGTTCTTCCTATGTTTTAGCCTCCAGTCCCCTAATCCTCTTTGTTGCTCTTTTCTGCACTCTTTCTAGAGTCTCCACATCTTTTCTACATCGTGGCGACCAAAACTGAATGCCGTATTCCAAGTGTGGCTTTACCAAGGCATTATAAAGCGCTTTTTTTTGTTATTTTTTTACTTTTGTGTCAAAGCCTTTCTTCATTGTGAGCCTTAGCTTTCCTTACTTCATCTTTACAGGCTCGGGCTATTTGCTGATATTCTGCCTTAGTTATGTCCCCCTCTTTCCACTTTTTATACTTAACTTTTTTGTCTTTCAATTTGTCAGAGAGTTCTTTATGCAGCCATGCTGGTTTCTTTAGGGAGCTGTTATTTTTCTTTTTCATGGGTATTGCGCTAGACTGGGCTTTTGTAATCTCATTTTTCAAAATTTCCCAAGCTTCTTGAGTTGTTTCCCCCTTGAGGATTCTCATCCATGGAATTCTTCCCAAGCTGTCTCTAAGTTTATTGAAATTAGCTCTCTTAAAATCCAAGACTCTAGTTTGACTTTGTCCTACTACTTGTGTTTGCATCATGTTCAATTCCAGTATTGCATGATCGCTTGCCCCCAAGGTTCCTGTAGCTTCAACATCTTCTATCATTTCCTCTCTGTTAGTGATAATTAAGTCCAATATGGCTTATCCCCTTGTTCTCCTCTCTACAGATGACTATCACTAAGTGTTGCCCCTCATGAGTCATGATGAATGTATTTATGATCATGATTTAATCCCTTTACATATTTTATGTACACAGAGAGTTTATGCACCAAAGACAAATTCCTTGTGTGTCCAATCACACTTGGCCAATAAAGAATTCTATTCTATTGTAAAAAAAACATCCATCAAAGTAACACTGTCGTTTTTGCACATGAAGAAAAGAACTTTACCAAAAACGGGATGATCAGAGTATCGTACAGTCGTCCCTGATCATGGTGTGTTTAAAGGCACACAATAACACCACGCCAGAGGTGGTATTCAGGGGTGCATTCCTACGCAAACCAACACCAGTTCGCTGTAAATGGTTCTGCGCATACGCGAAGAACATTAAAAGCTAATAAAAAAAGATGCCAGCAACGGGAAGGGAGACTGGGGAATTGGTTCAGGGGCGTGGCCAGCCTGGGTCGCTGTTGGTTCTCCGACCCAAGCCAGATTACCACTACCAGTTCGGCCGAACCGGGAGCAACCCACCTCTGATTCAGCCGGTTCGTACCGGTTCGCCCGAACCGGTTCTATGCCATCCTATTTAGGCACGTTTTCAAGCCGCGTGCATGAGTGCAAGCTGCGCGCACAATCAAAGCGCATGCGCAGAAGGCCGAGCGCATGCATGAACACACGCACGCTCACATTTGCCAACCAGTAGGGAAAGCAAGAGAGTATCACCCCTGTGTCACTCAATCAGACATTTTGCAATATTCGGCATAGAGGGACTAGGAAATTAATACAAAAGATTTAATATTTAATTGTCAGTCCTGTTTCCTGCAAGATCCAAAAGTCTTGGGGAGGCTGGATGGACTTTGGGTTGTGTGTGCGCGTACGTTTGCGTTGAGCAAAAAATACTCTGTACGTGCTCAGAGGAGCTACCTCCTCTCTGTTCTGCTTCACCCAGGAAAGCAATATAGCTAATCCTCGCTTAGTGACTATTCAAGCTTATGATGGAGATCCCCAAGGTTAATTAGCACACATTTTCAAAATTCTGATGGCCACATGAACACACACAAACACAAAAACACACACACAATGGCATGATCACATATTGGGCCCTTGGCCACTCGCTCACAATTAACAGCCATTTGCAATTTTCAGCATTTTTCTGGCGTTGACTGCTGATTCCAGGCAAAAAAAATGCCCCTTGGGGAAAATTGGTTCGCTTAACAACTGCTGCAAAATAAGGTCATAAAATTAGATGGCCTGCTTAACGACCGACGATCTACAACCATAATTCCAACCATGCCTTACAATCGTACAGGTAATCCTCGATTTACAACCGCAATTGAGCCCAAAATCTATGTTAAGTGAGACCATTGCTGAGTTTTGCCCCATTTTACGACCTTTTACAACCATTGCTAAGTGAATAATTGCCGTTGTTAAGCGAGTTACGCGGCTGTTAAGCCAATCTGGCTCAGAAGGTCGCCAAAAGAGATGGCCTGATCCCAGGACGCTACCACCGTCATAAATATGAATCACTTGCCAAGCATCCGAACCTCGATCCCGAGTCCTCCGGGATTGGGCGGCCTATAAATCTAATAAATTGAATTGAATTGATCACGTCACCATGGGGAATTTGCAACGGTCACAAGTGCGAAAAATCAGTCATAACTCACTTTTTCCCCTTCCCCCAATGCCGGCGTAATTCCAAACGTTCACTAAACGAACTTTCGTAAGTCGAGAACTACCCATAATTCCTGGCTCCATTTCGGTTGTAAGTGGAGGACCTCATCCAAAACCAGCAGTAGATGCTTTCCCTGCTAAAGTACAGAATGTGTGTTGTTAGTCACAAGAAGCTTTTCAAGCGTCAGCTTTGGAATTTGGGTGGAACAAAGGAAATGAATGATAGATCCGAAAATAAACAGAATCAAGTCCTTGGTTCTAGTTAGCAATCCAAATTTCTTTTCGACTTCGACGCAGCCCCGTTTTCGCCACGGAAAACGGTTGCCAATAGCAACAAGGGAAGAACAATTAATATTTCTTCCAGCCTGGCCAAGCCCTCAAAAAAATCTACCTATCTTCACATGGGTCATGCTTTCTAATTTGTTTGGTTACACTTGAACACACCGGTATACACAGATCTCTTTTATTTATCTTTCTTTTATTTTAAGTTCTTCCCGCCCTTCCTGCAGGCTAACTTACAATATCCCAGGCCCCGTGACTTCCATATTTTGACAGCCAAGATAAACTTGTCGGAAAGTTTTTTTTAGTGTGTGGCTGTGTGTGTGCGAGTGATGTCTCACAGCACAGCACAATTTCTGCAAGCGTGCTAGGACGATAGAAACTCCTTGGCGGGCACGTTGTTGGCTCCCTTCTAGATTAGATTTCTACTCGCGGGGAATTGGCCTTGGCTTCCAGTAACAGAGCGAAATCAAAAATGTGTAAGCGGAAAAGGAAGGGCTCTCTATCTTAGTACTGAAATCCGTGGCACGACAAAACCGCGCTCGACTAAAGCGCGCCCGATTAAACCGCGTCACTGACGTCATCAACAGGGCGACAACAGCGAGCGCGGAGAAAGAAGGGCGCTTTAAATAGCGCTTTGAAAGCAAGCCGATTCAAGTTAAGGTAAGGGTTAGGTTTAGGGTTAGCTTTAGGGTTAGGTTAAGGTTTAGGGTTAGGTTAGGGTTAGGTTTAGGGTTAGGTTTAAGGGTTTAGGGTTAGATTTAGGGTTAGGGTTAGGGTTAGGGTTAGGATTAGGTTAGGGTAGGTTAGGGTTAGGTTAAGGGTTAGGATTAGGTTAGGGGTTAGGTTAGGGTTAGGTTTAGGGTTAGGTTTAGGGTTAGGTTAGGTAGATTAGGTTTAGGGTAGGGTAGGTTAAGGTTAGGATAGGTTTAGGGTTAGGTTAAGGGTTAGGTTTAGGGTTAGGTTTAGGATTAGGATTAGGTTTAGGGGGTTAGGTTTAGGTTTAGGGGTTATTTTAGGTTTAGCGTTTACAAGCGTGCTCTGTCTCTGCGCTGTTGTCGCCCTGTGATGACGTCAGCTACGCGGTTTCGTCGAGCGCGCTTTTAGTCGAACGTCGGTTTTGTGGTGGAACCCTGAAATCTGGTTTTTTATTTTAAGAAAGAGACTCTTGGTAACCCCTTGGCTCCTTACAAATTAGATTTCTGCTTGCGGGAGTTGGCGATGGTTTCTACTAACAGAGAGAACTCAAAAGTTGAAAAGGAAGAGAAAGCTGTGTGCGTTTGCTACAAAATCTGGTTTATTTTAAGCGGGGGCCGGGGGGAACTCCTTGGTGACATGTTGGCTTCCTTACATATTAGATTTCTACTCGCGAGGAATTGGCCTTGGTATATTACATCGACTGCATCCCCACTTTCTATTAAGCCCGGCAGTTTGATACCCCTGCCGTACAGCAAAGGGTCTCTCAACTTGGGGACTTCAACTCCCAGAATTCCTCAGTCAAGGCCTAGGGAATTCTGGGAGATGAAGTCCACCCAGAAGGGGGGGGGGGAAACCAGGATATTTAGGGTTATGGAGAAGGAGGCTTAAGCCAGTTTGGAAAACAAAGCTGTCGGGCAGATGTTGCTTCAACCCTGAGCAGATGTTGCTTCAACCCCTGATCTGGTTTTTTTTCCCCATCCCTTTGATATCGGGACAGCCTAAATTTCATTTATTCCTACCCCAATGTGGAAGTACAGCTTGTTCTTTCTTTTGCTTCCATATCTCCTCTTTCTCTTCTTCCGCATCTGTCCACATCTGGCAGACGGCAGAATTGCTGAGTGGGTTTCGGGGAGGGAGGCTGGGAGTTGCCCCCTTGGCCCACTAACCCTCGCTCTCCTTTCCTGGGAAGAACCAGCCGCCGTTGAGTCAGTCAGGGGGCACGGAAAGAGGAAGGCAGACAAGAGCTTGCACAAGACCTTAGGGACTAGAAACTTGGCACGTCGGCCTTGGAGGGAAAGACGGGGTCAAGGCCTAGTCACAAGGCTGGATGAAGCAGAGTCCCCCCCCCCCCAACTGTGGCAAAGGGTTTCACATGTTAAGTGGGACGGTCTCGTGATTTCTTGCCTTCGGGCTTGGAAATTCGAATTAAAAAGGACCACAGGAAGCAAAT
>NW_022473610.1:49304-88286 GCF_009769535.1 Thamnophis elegans
TCTTCTTCTTCCTCCTCCTCCTCCTCCTCCTCCTCCTCCTCCTCCTCCAACCCCATTCCCTACTAGCACTGATGATCTTCCCTAGTTGGGTCACGTCGTCCTCCTCTTCCTCCTCCTCCTCCTCCTCCTCCTCCTCCTCCTCCTCCTCCTCCTCCTCCTCCTCCTCTAACCCCATTCCCTACTAGCACTGATGATCTTCCCTAGTTGGGTCATGTCGTCCTCCTCCTCTTCCTCCTCCTCCTCCTCCTCCTCCTCCTCCTCCTCCTCCAACCCCCTTCCCTACTAGCACTGCTGATGTTCCCTAGTTGGGTCATGAAAGGTCTCCAAGAAAACCACCAAGCTCGAAGAGCACCAAGGACCACACAATTTTCGTCATCGCCCTCCTCCTCCTCCTGCACCAAGGATCACCTCTGTCCAACATAAGCTATAAATATTATCTTCTGCGGCGAGGGCTATATGCTTAAAAAAGCAACTTTGAGAAGGTCCTTTGCTAGCAGGCAGGTTCTAGGATGCCTGCCGCCACCAAAGGACCTTCCTGCAGTTGCTTTTCTGAGCACGGGGAAAAGGGATGGTATTTTGTCCCTTCTGTCTCCCCGTTGCTCAGAAAAGCAACTCCGGGAAGGTCCTTTGGTGGCGGCAGGCGTCCTAGAACCTGCCTGCTAGCAAAGGACCTTCCCGAAGTTGCTTTTCTGAGCAACGGGGAGACAGAAGGGACAAAATACCATCCGGCCGGGACGGGTATACAGGGCCAGGGGCGAGGCAGGCTTACTTCCGGGTCCGGTGACCAACCGGTTCGCGAGAACCGACGGGGACCGGCAGCAACCCACCCCTGCTGCTATCGTATAACATTTCTCTCTTTCAGTAAGGAGGATCAAATCTTCTGAAAAGCCCTTCCTTTTTACCTGGCATCTTTGGCAAAGAGAACGGCACTCTGCACATGCTCAGTGGCTCTTACACCTGCAGGCCAATCTACACGGAACCTCAGCCGGGCCGGGATCCCATAGTCGCCTGATCAGCCTGGCTGATTATTATTTTTTGTTTTTCATCAGTATCTCTGTTTTCCCCCTTCAGAAGCAAAACTTTTATCCCTCTTTGGTTGGATCGCATTTATCGGAATTGGAGCCCATTGGCGTTGGGAAGCCAATAAATTTAAATCAGCAATAAGACTACAACCGTATATGTCCAAAATTCCTACTCTGTTTGGTCTGGAAGTGTTTAGAGGACCACATCTGTCCATGCCGCCAAAACGGCTGCGGTGTTTTGGGTTTTGGGTTCCCAACATCTGGAAGACAGCAGGGCAGGCCAAGTTTACACTCTGTGTGTTTTTGATCCAATCGTACCTATGTTTATTTGTGCAGGCAGATAAATCAGTCTTCCTCAACCTTGGTGACCTGGAAATGGGTGGACTTCAATTCCTAGAATTCCTCAGCTAGCTTTATGATGGAAGGAAGGAGATAGAAGGAGGAAGAACAGGGAAAGAGAAGGAGGAAGGATACGGAGGGAAGGAAGGAAAGAGGGAGGGAGATAGAAGTAGGAAGAAAAGGGAAAGAGAGGGAGGAAAGATACGGAGGGAGGGAATGAAGGAAGGAAGGAAGAGAGGAAGGAAGAGAGAGGGAGGGAGGAAAGGAAACAAGGAAGGGAAAGAGAGGAATGTAGGAGAGGGAAGGAGGGAGGGAAGAAAGGAAGCAAGGATGTGAGAAATAAAGAAAAAAAGAATGAGAAAGAAAGAAAGACAGAAAGAAAGAGAGGAAGGAAGGGGATGGAGGGAGGGCAGGGAGGGAAGGAAGGAAAGAGGGAGGAAGAAAAAGGAAGGAAGACAGGAGGGAAGAAGATAGAAGGAGGAAGAAAAGGGAGAGAGGGAGGAAGAATATATAGGGAGGGAATGAAGGAAGAAAGGAAAAGAGAGGGAGGAAGGGAGAGGGAGAAAGGAGAGAGAGGGAAGGGAGGAGGAGAAAGAAGGAAGAAAGAAAGGGAAAGAGAGAGAAGGGAGGGAGGAAGGAGGAAAGGGAAGAAGGAAGGAAAAGAGAAGAGGAAGGGAGAGGGAGAAAGGAGAGAGAGGGAAGGGAGGAGGAGAAAGAAGGAAGAAAGAAAGGGAAAGAGAGGGAAGGGAGGGAGGAAGGAGGAAAGGGAAGAAGGAAGGAAAAGAGAAAAGGAAGGAGAAAGGAAGGATGGAAAAGAAAGAAAGAAAAAGTGGAAGGAAGGAGGGAAAGAATAGGAAGTAAGGAAGGAGGCTGGTGGGGGAATTCTGCGCGTTGAAGTCCACCCATCTCCCAATTGCCAAGTTTGAGAAACAACTGACATCAATATTCAATTAAGAAGCTGTCATAAATCAGAGGAAACACCATTTTACCCACTTCAACTAAATTTGTGGCGGGGACTTTGGGGCCAGGAGAAGCCAGCCAGAGATTCAAACCCCCGTAATCTGCACAAAACCGTCTCCTCTCCTTTGCAAAAACTTTTTAAATTTTGACTCTCGCCCTTTCTGTTTTCCCAAATTCTGGCCCGGGGGCATTCTCAGTGGCGACGACGGTGGGGGGTGGGGGAGGAAGCCAAATTTCCGGGCGTCGATAAGGAAGGCGAGGCAGTCCTGGCTGAAAAGGAACGGGATCTCCAAACCCCTAGATCGTCAAAATGACAACCTTGCGAGATAATCAACGGTTTGCTACGGCAACTCTACGGGGTGGTATGAGGCCAAAAAAACCCAAAAAATTGCAGCCGGGCTGGAAGCCATGCCGGCAAGCAACGTGTACACCCTATCCTCTTTGCAAACCTGTCCTGAAGAAATCTAGCAATGTGTCCCCTCCCTCTGGGGATGCAGGAGGCCAAAATTCCTCACCCGGTGGTGCGGAGTCGGGGATAATCATAATCATAATAATACAAAGAAAAGCATTGCAAGCAGGGACCAGTTCCACCAGTAAACAGAAGCCTGTAGTCTCCCGCAAGCATGCCGGCGTGCCTCTGTCTGGTTTTGAGCGAAGAGAGGGAGATAGTTGCTCCCTGTCTGCTTGTAATCTTTTGGCATCCAGGAGAACTCCTCGGATCTCCTCGGTTGGCCCAGGATGAGCCATTGAGGAGTGTTTTGGGGAGCAGAGAAACAAAACGGAGGTGTTCTTTACTTCGGTAAAAAGGCATAGGTCCTCCACGCACCTATGTGCTGGTCGTTCCCGACTCTAGGGGTTGGTGCTCATCTCCGTTTCAAAGCCAGAGATCCAGCGCTGTCCGAAGACATCTCCGTGGTCATGTGGCGTGACTCAATGCCGAAGGCGCACGGAACGCCGTGACCTTCCCGCCAAAAGTGGCTCCTGTTTTTTTTCTACTTGCATTTTTTTACGTGCTTTCGAACGGCCAGGTTGGCACAAGTCACAGGAGCTCACTCCATTTCACGCGGCGCTCGGGATTCGAACCGCCGAACGGCCGACCTTTCTGATGGACAAGCTCAGTGTTGTAGCCCCTGAGCTGACACGTCCCACTGTTTTTTAGTTAATGCGTGCATAAAGTATGCAGGATGCCTTCAAAAAGAAATCTGTGCAAGTCTTTGTTTAGTGACGGGAAGTTATCGCAACTCTGAAAAAAAGTGACTTGCGGCCATTGTTCACACTTAGCCACAATTGCAGGGGTCAAATCATTCTCCAAAGCCCCCCGAAGGCAGGACAAGAAACAAGGGTTGGAAACTCATCTAGGAGAGAAGCAACTTGGAATTAAGGAGAAACTTCCTAAGAGTGAGGACAATTAACCAGTGGAACTGCTTGTCACCAGAAGCTGTGGGTGCTCCCATCACTGGAGGTTTTTAAGAAGAGACCTGGTCTGAAATAGTAGAGGTTCTCTTGTTTGAGCAGGGGGGCTGGACTAGAAGACCTCCAAGGTCCCTTCCAGCTCTATTCTGATTCTAAAATGGCCTTAGGATCTCCTGCTTGAGCAGGGGGCTGGACTAGAAGATCTCCAAGGTCCCTTCCAGCTCTATTCCGATTGTAAAATGCCCTTAGGATCTCCTGCTTGAGCAGGGGGCTGGACTAGAAGACCTCCAAGGTCCCTTCCAGCTCTATTCCGATTCTAAAATGATCTAGGGTCTCCTGATTGAGCAAGGGGCTGGACTAGAAGACCTCCAAGGTCCCTTCCAGCTCTATCCTGATTCTAAAATGGCCTTAGGATCTCCTGCTTGAGCAGGGGGCTGGACTAGAAGACCTCCAAGGTCCCTTCCAGCTCTATCCTGATTCTAAAATGCCCTTAGGATCTCCTGCTTGAGCAGGGGGCTGGACTAGAAGACCTCCAAGGTCCCTTCCAGCTCTATTCTGAACGGGAAAACTGCACTGGGTTGGTTTTTCCGTCTGGCCCACCATTTGCTTAAAAGAAACAACTGGGATTGCCATTCGGTTCATTTCGTAGCCGAGCGGGGTCATCGGGAGCTCAAAATAGCCTCCCGCCCGAAAGCGATGGATCGCTTAATGACAAGGGGTCGTGTTACGACAACCCGGCATTATCGGTGTTTGATGTGGTGGATTAGGCAGAGGAAGTACATTTGTCTTTCCTGGTTAATTTTAGAGGGTTTTTTTCCTTTTTGCAAGACCCCCTACACAACCACCACATTTTTTCAGATGAGAAAATAACCCCAAATTATCATCCGAGGACTACAGTTGTTTTCTAAAAAAATAAGTGTTAAGGCTAAGAGACACAGATGGATCCATGTTGCACGTCCGGAGGTGGGGGGGAATGTAAGCTTGCTAGAAGCTAAAATGGACCATCGCAGAAGACGGTGGCTCTGGAATGACCATTCCCGACACCTATTGGGCCAACCGGCAAAGGATCCAGATTGGAAACGGACAATTCCAGGTTTTTCAAGTGGTCCGATGGAAAAAATCAGAGGTGGGTTCTTACCGGTTCGCACCGGTTTGGTAGAACCGGTTCGTCAAATCTACCGATCTGGTTAGAAGAGGTTCCACCAGTGGACCCGGAAAGCAGGCCACACCTACAGAAGAGCTTCCAAAATTTTTGAAACCCACCACTGACACACACACACACACACACACACACTCACACAGAGAGAGAAAGAGAAAGAGAAAGAAAGGAAGAAAGAAATAAAAAAAGAAAAAAGAAAGAAAAACTGAGAGAGAGATGAAAGAAAAAAAGGAAAAAGGGACAGAGAGACAAAAGGAAGGAGAGAGAAAGAGAGAGAGAGAGAGAGAGAAAACACATGGCCAGCAAGCCACTCCCACCAGGTCACATGGCCGGCAAGCCACTCCCACAAAGGAGGCCACACCCACAGAGTAGGTTTGAAATTTTTTTGAAACCCACCACTGGAAAAAATGTAGCACGGAGGGGTTGCATTTAAAAGTCAAAATTCTAGAGCCAAGTTTCTGGCATGTGGATGTCAATTCCCAGAATTCCCTAGTCAGCCTTATGAAGGGAAGGGAGGGAGGAGAAAGGAGGGAGGGAAAAAGGAGGGAGAAAGGGAAAGGAAGAAAGGAGAGAAGAAGGGAAAGAAGGAAGGAGGGGAGGAAGGAGGAAGAAGCAAGCTATAAAAGAAGGGGGAGGAAGGAAGGAAAAGAGGGAGGGAAGAAATAGAAAGAGGGAGGGAAGGAAGGAGAAAGAAGGAAGACAGAAAAGGAGGAGGGAGGGAGGAGAAAGGGAGGGGGGAAGAGATGGAAAGGGAGGAAAGGAAGAAAGGAGAGAAGAAGAGAAAGAAGGAAGGAGGGGAGGAAGGAAGGAAAAGAGGGAGGGAAGAAATAGAAAGAGGGAGGGAAGGAAGGAGGGAAGGAAGGAGAAAGAAGGAAGATAGAAAATGAGGAGGGAGGGAGGAGAAAGGGAGGGGGGAAGAGATGGAAAGGGAGGAAAGGAAGAAAGGAGAGACAAAGGGAAAGAAGGAAGGAGGGAGGGAAGGAAGGAGAGAGGGTGAGAGGAAGGGAAAGGACTGGAAGGAAAAAATGAAAGAAGGGGAGAGAGGGAAGGAAAAAGTCAAAGGGAGGGAGGAAGGAAAGGGCAGAGAGAGGGAAGGAGCGAAGGAATAAAGAGAAGGGAAAGAAGGAAGGAGAAAGGGAGGGAGGAAGAAGGGAGGAGTAAAGGAGGAGAGAGAGAGGGAAGGAAGGAAGAGGGAATGAGAGGCAGGAGGAGAAGGAGGGAGGGAAAGAAGGAAGGACGGAGGGAAGGAGGGAGGGAAGAAAAGGAAGAAAGGAAGGGAAGGAGGAGAGGAAGGGAAGGGAAGGAAGAAGCTGTAGGAAGTTAGCACTCATCCTTCTCCTAGGAAAATGAAATATTATAGGAAATATTAAAAAGATCAGAATATTTCCCCCCCTAGAAGGGAGGCAGAAACTCACTCAAACACCTCCCCCCATAGTCAATGGGCCATTAAGGTCTGAGCCAGGGTATTCTACATAACAAAGAGCGATCTCCTTCAGGCAGAGCCATAGGAGGAATTGCCCAAAACCTTTTCATGACACAATCACCCAGCAAGAGTCAACCAAGCCTGAGAGACAGACAACCTACAAAGTGACCCCTACATGGCCCCGTGAGAGTCGGACAACCAATCAGAACACAAGCTCAAATTCAAAAGCCCGGAGTGGGCATAAAACCAGGGCACACTTCACATCTCTTCCCTTTTTGGTCCCAAGAGCTCAAGCCATGGGGTCCTGTCCACCATTAAACCATCTTTCCAAGCAGCCTCCATGTTTCCGGTGTCTTTTCCCCCACTTGGAGCTGAACCCAGGTGGATGTTCCTTCCGACAAGAGTCAAAGAGAGGGAGGAAGGAAAGAAGGAAACGACACTCTTTCCTACCCCCAAGGTGTCAAGTATAGTCGTCAGCCAATAAAAGGTTGCCCTTGCCCAATTCACCATCAACCGGGTCCCCCTCCCAAGGCTTCAAAAGGATCTCCAAAACAGATCAGGTGCACTGTGCCCGCTGGCGCATTCCCCGCCAGATCCTTAACGCCGCCCAAATGCCACCCTGAACCATCTCTCCCGGCCAACTTCGACATTTGCCGATCTCTGACCTCGACGATTTCGGTCCTCCCCCAGACTTCCTGGGGGGGGGGGATGTCATGAGGACGAGAAACTCGACGGAAGAAGAACCCTTCTTCACGCGCCCCCCCAAACTTACCGACCAGGAACTCGAGGCAGACCCGGTGGTCCTCGGAATCGTACGGCTGTTGGAAATGAAGCTTCATCTCGAAGGGCTGCCCGCGGCGGATGATGAGGTTGTCGTACTCGTACTCGTCGGTGTGGTGGGCACGCCGGTTGCTGCCCGTGCGGCCGCTCATTAGATCAATCTTTTGGATGACCAGCATGCCCTCTGTGGGAGGTAAAAGAAAGGAGGGTCACTCACTCCGGCCACAACCATTTTTGTATCCTAACCAGGGGTGGGATTGAAAAATGTTAACAAGCAGTTCTCTGCCCAGTTGCTGGATGGGTGGGGCCATAGTGGGCGGAGCCAACTCAGCCTCCTGCATCATGGAGGGGAGCATTTTCACCCTCCCCACACTCCGGATGCTTTCCTTGAGTTTCCGGGAGGACGAAAACCATCTTCCCCAGGCTCCGGAGGCCGCTTGAGGCCGGAAACGGGCCTGTTTCCAGACTGAATACGCCGTGTGGAGACTCCTGGGAGGGGTGGGAGGGGCCAGCCAGTCCATGCAACGACCAGTTCGCCTGAACTGGTGTGAACCGGCTGAATCCCCTAACCCAGATTGCGGTTCCAATGACCACGAAAGGAAAGTTCCGGAAGTGTAAATTTTTGAGCCGGTTTTGAAGGGTTTGCGAGTATGCAGAAATCTGGGGGAAATTACTACCTCCAAACTGGGATTCAATTCAGAGAGATGGGTGCAACTACTGTAGCTTTAAACCCGTACGGGCACTCCTCGACTTACGACAGTTCATTTAGTGATCGTTCGAAATGACAACGTCACTGAAAAAAAGTGACTTTGTTTTTCAGACTGAGACCATTGCTGCATCTTTGATCAAAATTTAGACGCTTGGCAACTGACTCATCTTTATGACGGCCGCAGTGTGTTGGGGTTACGGGATCCCCCCCCTTTTGCGAACTTCTGAGCTGCAAAGTCAAAAGGGAGGCCAGATTCACTTAACGAACACGTCACTAACTTAATAATCGGAGGGAGGAATTGGAGAACTGTGGTGTTGTAAAATGGGGCAAAACTAATGTTTCACTTAGCAACAGGCCTTGGAGGTTCAATTGTGCTCGTAAGGCCGAGGGATTACCTGTATTTCTCAACCTGGGACACGTTCAGAGGGGTGGACTCCAACTCCCAGAATCCCCCAGCACAGCATAGGATTCTGGGAGATGAAGTCCACCCATTTTAAACAGTGACCCAGGTTGTAAAAAAAAAAACTTTCTCTAAGTTGTCGTTAAACTGGTGAGAAACATCTTAGGGGAGGAAAAAAATCTCAGAAGCAAAAATATACTTTTAATTTATTTTTTTATTTGCATTTCTGAGATTTGCATTTATCTCCAATAAAATTAACAGGGATGGGGGGGGGGTGTTTCCTCCTGGATTTAGTGGGTGGGGGGGGAAGATTGTTCATTTTTTTCCAAACTTAAGTTTAAACATCTGGAAGTGCAACAAAGAACGGTTGAAGGAATTGGGTAATGTCTAGTTTAATGAAAAGAAGGACTAGGGGAGACATGATAGCAGTGTTCTGATATCTCAGGGGTTGCCCCAAAGAAGAGGGAGTCAAGCTATTCTCCAAAGCACCTGAGAACAAGAAGCAATGGGTGGAAACTAATCAAGGAGAGAAGCAACTTAGAACTAAGGAGAAACTTCCTAACACGGAGCAGAATTCACCAGTGGAACAGTTTGCCACCAGATGTTGTGAATTCTCCAACACTGGAGGTTATTAAGAAGAGACTGGATGGAAGAGACTCAAATGATATAGACAGGGGGTTGGACTAGAAGACCTCCAAGGTCCCTTCCAGCCCTATTTTGATTGAAATTGGGTGGGATTTTGTACTAAATTGAGCTGGTCTTTCACCCCCTCCCCCAAATGTCTCTCTCTGGAGGTTTGGGAGAGTCTCTCAACCCCGCCCCCCCACGACTCACCCCGGATGACGGGATCCGTCCGCCGGGCTCCCGGGACCTCGCCGGGCGCCGGTGTCCAATCAGTGTCATCTCGCTGGCCCGCGCAGCAACGGCAAAATTTGTGAAACCAGTATTTCTTCCTTCTGGGCGCCGGCTCTGGAGCATTCGGCTGGCGCACCCGGTAGCTGACGTTGGCCCAGCGGCCTGCATCTCCGCGCGGATCCGATACAGGCATGGCGTCTGCGGAGGAGAAAGGAGAGGGGTGTGTGTGTTTACAGCGCAGTCTCTGAGCCGAGCTTAGAAAACAGAATCCAACTTTTTAAACTCTGGTTCATCGTTTCCCCGTTTGCACCCGAGAGGAAGAGGGAGAGGCGGTGAGAAAGACGGGGTGGAAGATTCCGGAATGGCATCGGAGCCCCCAAACATAGGCCGGCAGTGCAGCCGAAAGTATCCCGATGCATAACGATACAATTGCAGGAAAACTCACAACTTGTCTACATCCTTCCCGGATAATGAAATATTCCTTTAAAATCACTGGAAGACAAGTGGACTTCGACTCAGAGGGGAGATTCAGCCGGTTCGAACCGGTTCGGGCGAACTGGTTCGCCGAACCGGTAGTTGGAAGGACTGGCTGGCCCCACCCACCCCTCCCCTCCCTTCCCAGGAGTCTCCACGCGGCCCATTCATCGTGCCAGGTAAATCCAGGTAAATGCAGGGCCCCCACGGAGGCTCTAGGAGAGCAAAAATCCCTTTCCGCCCTCCGGACTGACTGAGGAATTCTGGGAGTCGAAGTCCACAAGTCTTAAAGTTGCCAAGGTTGGAGACCCCTGATTTAAGATTTCGGGACTTCGACACCCAGAATTCCCTAGCCTAGTCTTTTTTTTTTCCTTCTCATTTTGCTGAAGTCAAAGATATATTACGCTTACTGCGTACCCACCATCTATTAAGAAAGTTACCCTCCATCATTGACTGAGGAATTCTGGGAGTCGAAGTCCAGAAGTCTTAAAGTTGCTAAGGTTGGAGACCCCTGATTTAAGATTTGTGGACTTCAACTCCCAGAATTCCCTAGCCTGGTCTTTTTTTTTTCCCCTTCTCATTTTGCTGAAATCAAGATATATTACGCTTACTGCATACCCACCATCT
Source organism: Thamnophis elegans (assembly GCF_009769535.1). Lineage (NCBI taxonomy): Eukaryota > Metazoa > Chordata > Lepidosauria > Squamata > Natricidae > Thamnophis > Thamnophis elegans. Next base: position 59,466 of record NW_022473610.1, read on the forward strand.
ATGAAGAAAGTTACCCTCCATCACTGACTGAGGAATTCTGGGAGTCGAAGTCCACAAGTCTTAAAGTTAGTGATCCTTAACGGTAGTAGGACTAACTGACTCTCACCTTACAAGTTAGAGACATAGGCCCGGTTTGCCTGGATATTAAGCCCCCGTTTACCCATGGCTTATGGAACAAGCCAGCTTCAACGGCGTAGGTAGAATCATACAAATACTTGCATCCCTGTCAATCAACCATCTCCGTTCAAATCGTCTCAGCAGAAAGAAGCTAGCTAGTTGCATCACATTAAGCCACAGTTCGATTCATTGAGGTTCACACCATATAAACCACAATGGGCTGGATTCCCAAACCCTGTTAAATCCCAAACCACAGATAATAAAGGTCTGTTTTTGTTACCGCAATATTTTTAAGTTTTACCAGCTGGAAGGATCCTTGCTTCCCCAGGTGAGTTTTATTTTAAAAAAATAAGACTCTCCTTAAAGGCGTAGGTGGTCCTCGACTTACAATGCTTTGTTTAGCGACCATTTGAAGTTAGGATGAAACAAAGCGACTTACGTCTGGTCCTCGCACTTACAGCTGCCGCAGTTTCCCCACAATTTACACGGTTAAAATGTGGACACAACCAAATCAAGTTGGGAATATTTTGACTTTTTTCCCACCTCACAGCCTCTTTCCATGTTGGGACTAACGTTGTACAGGCAGTCCTCAACTTACAACGGTTCATTTAGTTCCAAGTCGCGACGGCCCTGAAAAAAAGGGACTTAGGACCGTGTTTCGCCCTTATGGCCGTTGCAACTCGGGATCAAAATTTGAGTGCTTTGCAAACCGGTTCCTGTTTATGACGGTCGCAGACTCCCGGGGTCACACGCGATCCCCTTTTGCGACCTTCTGACAAGCAAAGCCTGATGGAGAAGGCAGATTCGTTTAACGACTGTGTGGCTAACTTAACGGCGGCAGTGATTCACTTAGAGACGGTGGCAAGGAAGGTCGTAAAATGGGGCAAAACTCATTTAACATAATGCTTCACTTAGCAACCTAAATATTGATCTCCATTGTGGATTATCTGTACTGGTTGTTCCTCGACTTACAACAATTGAAAGTTGCAAAGGCAGAAAAAAAAGTGACTTTACGACTGGTCCTCGCACTTACGACCGTTGGCATATCGTCACGGTTACATGAACCAAATTGGGGTACTTGTCAAGCGGGGTCACGGGATCATCACTTGCAGCTGGCTTCCAACAAGCCAAATCAAAAGGGGGGGAGCCGGTTTCACTTAACGACCGTTTGATGTGCTTAACAACTGCAACGATTTGCTCAGCCACCGTGGCAAAAAAAAATGGTCGTAAAATTGAATGCGATTCCCTTAACTGCCACCTCACTTAGCAAGGGGCTCTCGGTTGTGCCGTAAGTCGAGGACTAGAACCCTAGTCCTCGACTTACGACACAGTGGGGGACCAAAATGGTTTGAAAGGCATCACCGGCCGGGAGAAGGCCGTTAAACGTGGGATGCAAAATATTCCAAGGGGATCCGGGTTCGAAAGAATCTGTGGTCACCGACGTTCGCACACATCCCGCAAACATTTGTGAAGAAATTGTGAAGCAAACACAATTTGCTTCCTGTGGTCCTTTTTAATTCGAATTTCCAAGCCCGAAGGCAAGAAATCACGAGACCGTCCCACTTAACATGTGAAACCCTTTGCCACAGTTGGGGGGGGGGGGACTCTGCTTCATCCAGCCTTGTGACTAGGCCTCGACCCCGTCTTTCCCTCCAAGGCCGACGTGCCAAGTTTCTAGTCCCTAAGGTCTTGTGCAAGCTCTTGTCTGCCTTCCTCTTTCCGTGCCCCCTGACTGACTCAACGGCGGCTGGTCCTTCCCAGGAAAGGAGAGCGAGGGTTAGTGGGCCAAGGGGGCAACTCCCAGCCTCCTTCCCCCCAAACCCACCCCGCAATTCTGCCGTCTGCCAGATGTGGACAGATGCGGAAAAGAGAAAAGGAGATATGGAAGCAAAAGAAAGAACAAGCTGTACTTCCACATTGGGGTAGGAATAAATGAAATTTAGGCTGTCCCGATATCAAAGGGATGGGGAAAAAAAACCAGATCAGGGGTTGAAGCAACATCTGCTCAGGGTTGAAGCAACATCTGCCCGACAGCTTTGTTTTCCAAACTGGCTTAAGCCTCCTTCTCCATAACCCTAAATATCCTGGTTTCCCCCCCCCCCCTTCTGGGTGGACTTCATCTCCCAGAATTCCCTAGGCTTGACTGAGGAATTCTGGGAGTTGAAGTCCCCAAGTTGAGAGACCCTTTGCTGTACGGCAGGGGTATCAAACTGCCGGGCTTAATAGAAAGTGGGGATGCAGTCGATGTAATATACCAAGGCCAATTCCTCGCGAGTAGAAATCTAATATGTAAGGAAGCCAACATGTCACCAAGGAGTTCCCCCCGGCCCCCGCTTAAAATAAACCAGATTTTTGTAGCAAACGCACACAGCTTTCTCTTCCTTTTCCAACTTTTGAGTTCTCTCTGTTAGTAGAAACCATCGCCAACTCCCCGCAAGCAGAAATCTAATTTGTAAAGGAGCCAAGGGGTTACCAAAGAGTCTCTTTCTTAAAATAAAAAAACCAGATTTCAGGGTTCCACCACAAAACCACGTTCGACTAAAGCGCGCTCGACGAAACCGCGTAGCTGACGTCATCACAGGGCGACAACAGCGCAGAGACAGAAGCACGTTGTAAACGCTAAACCTAAAATTAACCCCTAAACCTAAACCTAACCCCCCTAAACCTAATCCTAAACCTAACCCTAAACCTAACCCTAAACCTAACCCTTAACCTAACCCTAAACCTAATCCTAACCCTTAACCTAACCTAACCCTAACCTAATCGTAACCCTTAACCTAACCCTAAACCTAACCCTAACCTAATCCTAACCTAACTAACCAACCCTAACCTAACCCTTAACCTAACCCTAAACCTAATCCTAACCCTTAACCTAACCCTAACCCTAACCTTAACCTAACCCTAAATCTAACCCTAACCCTAACCTAACCCTAAACCTAACCCTAAACCTAACCCTAAACCTAAACCTAACCCTAAACCTAACCCTAAACCTAACCCTTACCTTAACTTGAATCGGCTTGCTTTCAAAGCGCTATTTAAAGCGCCCTTCTTTCTCCGCGCTCGCTGTTGTCGCCCTGTTGATGACGTCAGCGACGCGGTTTAATCGGGCGCGCTTTAGTCGAGCGCGGTTTTGTCGTGCCACGGATTTCAGTACTAAAGATAGAGAGCCCTTCCTTTTCCGCTTACACATTTTTGATTTCGCTCTGTTACTGGAAGCCAAGGCCAATTCCCCGCGAGTAGAAATCTAATCTAGAAGGGAGCCAACAACGTGCCCGCCAAGGAGTTTCTATCGTCCTAGCACGCTTGCAGAAATTGTGCTGTGCTGTGAGACATCACTCGCACACACACAGCCACACACTAAAAAAAACTTTCCGACAAGTTTATCTTGGCTGTCAAAATATGGAAGTCACGGGGCCTGGGATATTGTAAGTTAGCCTGCAGGAAGGGTGGGAAGAACTTAAAATAAAAGAAAGATAAATAAAAGAGATCTGTGTATACCGGTGTGTTCAAGTGTAACCAAACAAATTAGAAAGCATGACCCATGTGAAGATAGGTAGATTTTTTTGAGGGCTTGGCCAGGCTGGAAGAAATATTAATTGTTCTTCCCTTGTTGCTATTGGCACCGTTTTCGTGGCGAAAACGGGGCTGCGTCGAAGTCGAAAAGAAATTTGGATTGCTAACTAGAACCAAGGACTTGATTCTGTTTATTTTCGGATCTATCATTCATTTCCTTTGTTCCACCCAAATTCCAAAGCTGACGCTTGAAAAGCTTCTTGTGACTAACAACACACATTCTGTACTTTAGCAGGGAAAGCATCTACTGCTGGTTTTGGATGAGGTCCTCCACTTACAACCGAAATGGAGCCAGGAATTATGGGTAGTTCTCGACTTACGAAAGTTCGTTTAGTGAACGTTTGGAATTACGCCGGCATTGGGGGAAGGGGAAAAGTGAGTTATGACTGATTTTTCGCACTTGTGACCGTTGCAAATTCCCCATGGTGACGTGATCAATTCAATTCAATTTATTAGATTTATAGGCCGCCCAATCCCGGAGGACTCGGGATCGAGGTTCGGATGCTTGGCAAGTGATTCATATTTATGACGGTGGTAGCGTCCTGGGATCAGGCCATCTCTTTTGGCGACCTTCTGAGCCAGATTGGCTTAACAGCCGCGTAACTCGCTTAACAACGGCAATTATTCACTTAGCAATGGTTGTAAAAGGTCGTAAAATGGGGCAAAACTCAGCAATGGTCTCACTTAACATAGATTTTGGTCTCAATTGCGGTTGTAAATCGAGGATTACCTGTACGATTGTAAGGCATGGTTGGAATTATGGTTGTAGATCGTCGGTCGTTAAGCAGGCCATCTAATTTTATGACCTTATTTTGCAGCAGTCGTTAAGCGAACCAATTTTCCCCAAGGGGCATTTTTTTTGCCTGGAATCAGCAGTCAACGCCAGAAAAATGCTGAAAATTGCAAATGGCTGTTAATTGTGAGCGAGTGGCCAAGGGCCCAATATGTGATCATGCCATTGTGTGTGTGTGTTTTAGTGTTTGTGTGTGTTCATGTGGCCATCAGAATTTTGAAAATGTGTGCTAATTAACCTTGGGGATCTCCATCGTAAGCTTGAATAGTCACTAAGCGAGGCTTAGCTATATTGCCTTCCTGGGTGAAGCAAAACAGAGAGGAGGACGCTCCTCTGAGCACATACAGAGTATTTTTTGCTCAACGCAAACGTACGCGCACACACAACCCAAAGTCCATCTAGCCTCCCCAAGACTTTTGAATCTTGCAGGAAACAGGACTGACAATTAAATATTAAATCTTTTGTATTAATTTCCTAGTCCCTCTATGCCGAATATTGCAAAATGTCTGATTGAGTGACACAGGGGTGATATTCTCTTGCTTTCCCTACTGGTTGGCAAATGTGAGCGTGCGTGTGTTCACGCATGCGCTCGGACTTCTGCGCATGCGCATTGATTGTGCACGCAGCTTGCACTCATGCACGCGGCTTTAAAATGTGCCTAAATAGGATGGCATAGAACCGGTTCGGGCGAACCGGTACGAACCGGCTGAATCAGAGGTGGGTTGCTCCCGGTTCGGCCGAACTGGTAGTGGTAATCTGGCTTGGGTCGGAGAACCAACAGCGACCCAGGCTGGCCACGCCCCTGAACCAATTCCCCAGTCTCCCTTCCCGTTGCTGGCATCTTTTTTTATTAGCTTTTAATGTTCTTCGCGTATGCGCAGAACCATTTACAGCGAACTGGTGTTGGTTTGCGTAGGAATGCACCCCTGAATACCACCTCTGGCGTGGTGTTATTGTGTGCCTTTAAACACACCATGATCAGGGACGACTGTACGATACTCTGATCATCCCGTTTTTGGTAAAGTTCTTTTCTTCATGTGCAAAAACGACAGTGTTACTTTGATGGATGTTTTTTTTACAATAGAATAGAATTCTTTATTGGCCAAGTGTGATTGGACACACAAGGAATTTGTCTTTGGTGCATAAACTCTCTGTGTACATAAAATATGTAAAGGGATTAAATCATGATCATAAATACATTCATCATGACTCATGAGGGGCAACACTTAGTGATAGTCATCTGTAGAGAGGAGAACAAGGGGATAAGCCATATTGGACTTAATTCTCACTAACAGAGAGGAAATGATAGAAGATGTTGAAGCTACAGGAACCTTGGGGGCAAGCGATCATGCAATACTGGAATTGAACATGATGCAAACACAAGTAGTAGGACAAAGTCAAACTAGAGTCTTGGATTTTAAGAGAGCTAATTTCAATAAACTTAGAGACAGCTTGGGAAGAATTCCATGGATGAGAATCCTCAAGGGGGAAACAACTCAAGAAGCTTGGGAAATGTTGAAAAATGAGATTACAAAAGCCCAGTCTAGTGCAATACCCATGAAGAAGAAAAATAACAGCTCCCAAAAGAAACCAGCATGGCTGCATAAAGAACTCTCTGACAAATTGAAAGACAAAAAGGTTAAGTATAAAAAGTGGAAAGAGGGGGGACATAACTAAGGCAGAATATCAGCAAATAGCCCGAGCCTGTAAAGATGAAGTAAGGAAAGCTAAGGCTCACAATGAAGAAAGGCTTTGACACAAAAGTAAAAAAATAACAAAAAAAAGCGCTTTATAAGGCCTTGGTAAGGCCACACTTGGAATACGGCATTCAGTTTTGGTCGCCACGATGTAGAAAAGATGTGGAGACTCTAGAAAGAGTGCAGAGAAGAGCAACAAAGAGGATTAGGGGACTGGAGGCTAAAACATAGGAAGAACGGTTGCAGGAACTAGTTGAATGAAAAGAAGGACCAGGGGAGACATGATAGCAGTCTTCCAATATCTCAGGGGTTGCCACAAAGAAGAGGGAGTCAAACTATTCTCCAGGGCACCTGAAGGTAGAACAAGAAGCAATGGGTGGAAACTAATCAAGGAGAGAAGCAACTTAGAACTGGGGAGAAATTTCCCGACAGTGAGAACAATTAATCAGTGGAACAGAAGTTGCCTCCAGAAGTTGCGAATTCTCTAACACTGGAAGTTTTTAAGCAGATGTTGGAGAGCCATTTGTCTGGAACGGTATAGGGTTTCCTGCCTAGGCAGGGGGTTGGACTAGAAGACCTCCAAGGTCCCTTCCAACTCTGCTATTATATATATATAATGTCTTTGTGTCTGTGTGTCTGTGTGTGTGTTCCAGCATAACTCCGGAACTCCTTCAGCAATTTCAACCAAACTTGGTACAGAGATGACTTACTCTCTGGAAACAAATACTGTAGGGGTAAGACACCCCTTACACCCCTCAGTGTGTGTCCGTGTGTATGTCCATCTGTATGTCCATGTGTGTGTGTCCCAGCATAATTCCGGAACGCCTGGGTTGCTGAAATGAAAACAATTATATCTACAGTGTCAAGTCTCAGTACTTTTGACAGCGACCGTGTGCATTTTGGATTCACGTTCTGTTTAAGATACAGCCTGTTGTGCCTTAAAATGGCTTCTACTGTCCAGCACAGTGGAGTTGCCGTGGTAACGGCTTCACAGTACTCCACAAGGGGACTCCCTCTAATACAGGATTGGGATAAATACAGGGTTATCAGCTAGTAGGATACTAAAAAAGAGATCAACCTATGTCATACTAGGAAACCAAACTAAACAAAATAAATCATAAAGGTGCAAGCAACAGAACTAGAGTCGTAAGTAGAGGAGGAGATGGGTAGTAGGAAGGACGAGAAGAAGAGTAGTAATACAGGCTTAGTAAATAGTTAAAGCTACGATCCTAATTTATGGTTTGAATGTTTGATAGCGCACTTTAATGGGATGTATTTAGAGTCGCATTTAGTAAGGTGTGCGGCATGCATGTTTAATAAATAAATAAGTGCATCAATATTTTTTTTAAAGATGGGGGTTATTCCTTCTGTAACGCCCCCCCCCCAACATGGATTTTATTCCTTTTTTTTTTTTTAACAAGCTGTGAAATGATTTCCCAGAGCAACTGGATCCTTCTCTGATGCCCTTGAAAAGGGCAAACATACAAGTAGTCCTCAATTTACAACTGCAACCGAGCCCCACATTTTCGTCGCTAAGTGAGACATTTGTTAAGGGAGTTTTGGCCCCCTTTTACGACCTTTCTGGCCACAGAAGTGAATCTGGCTCACCTAGGTCGCAAAAGGGGATCATGGCAACTGTCGTAAATATGAGTCGGTTTTCCCAAGTTTCTGAATTCCGATCGTAGGACTATGGTTGATTCTGCAATGGTCGTAAGTGTGAAAACTGATCCTAAATCTCTTTTTTCAGTGGTGCAACTTCGAACGGTCGCTAAATGAGCCGTTGTTAAGTCGAGGACTACCTGTACAGATAAATAAACCGAGGAACTGGAGCCAACCAGATGCAAAGATGGGAAAACAGCTGGAGTTAAGAGTGCAGTAAAGGCTCTGTTTCTGCTAGGAGGAGATTCAAACAACCTTCCACAGATGTTGGAGAACAGAATCTCCGCAGCTTTACCCAAACGCTGCCCGTCAGATGTTTGAAGCATCCATGGGGGCGTCGTGGAAGGGGTGGTTGGATACAGCTGGGGAGGTCTGCAAAACATCTGGGTGAAAGCTAGAATGGCCGGACCAGCAAGAAAGAGATTCCAGCTCAACCCAACGATATATTATGCTATGATGATTTGTTGATTAAGACTCGTTTGTCACTATAAATTTGGCCTGACGCCCACAACGTGTCAGCAGTTTGGGACTTGTGCTCAGTTTGTGGGGTTTATACCGCACACAAAACCACAAAACCTGGTTTGTGTCCGCCAGAGATACAATACACTATGTCCAAATCAAAGAAAAGGAGAATATATAGACAAGAGGGAGGACCTTCAAACTTTGGCCACTTTAAGACTTCTGGACTTCAAGTCCAAGAATTCCCATGGCTGGCTGGGAATTCTGGGAGTTGGAGTCCATAAGTCTTACCGTGGCCAGGTTTGGGGGACTCTTGATCTAGACCGAGGTTGGCTCCGGAGCCGCATGTGGCTCTTTCATCCCTCGGCTGCAGCTCCCTGTCGTCGGTCGGTGCCACAATTTTTAAAGGCGTTTTTGATTGGGGTGGGGGGAGGGAAGCATGGGGCGCCAGGAGGAGACTCTATGGTGGGGGAACCCAACTTCCGGTCTGCTCCAGAATTGACCGCGGGAAGGGGGGGGCTTCTGGTTAGGACTTTTGTGGCTCTTTTGAATGTTTTTGCCGAGCTCTGGTGTAGACTACCAAATGGAGTCCGTGATGAAATTTCCTGCTTTCCCCCTTCCAATTTATATTTTTTTCTATACATAGAAAAACTCTATTTTTCCCTAAACTTGGTTTTCTTAGGGCCGTATGGAATGATTCCTGACCCCCCCCCAAAGTTTTAGATTTCCCCCCCCAAAAAAACTTTTAAAAGAAAGTATGAGGGGTTATGGCTTTATATTACATCCTTTGTGAGTTTTAGATTTGGGAAAAACTCAGATTTGAGTGTCCCGTTTGAGCACCGCTAGCTCCTTGGGGGGGTCCTCACTTTATTTTTATTTCTTCATTTAATAAATTGATAGGCCTCCCCGCCTCGCTATCAAGCAGCTCCTGACGGTTTCGCATTTTTCCAAGCAAGCTCTTTGCCTCTTACAGGAAAGGATGTTGCTTGATTTCCGTCCCCAATTCCAGATTTCTAAGATGCCTCGTGGGAACTTTGCCACTGCTTCACCCGACCACATAGCCCATTTCCTTCCTTTTAAAACCACCTGGTGGTTTTCTGCACCGTTCCCCCGCAAGGTAAATCCGATTTTTATTTGCCTTGTGAGATTCCTTTCATCAAATTGATATTCTCTCACTCTCTGCCATCGGTTTCCAACTCTCCCTGCCAGGGGGATTCGGACGACCGTGGCACGACAAAACCGCGCTCGACTAAAGCGTGCCCGATTAAAACGCGTCGCTGACATCATCAACAGGGCGACAACAGCGAGCGCGGAGAAAGAAGGGCGCTTTAAATAGCGCTTTGAAAGCAAGCCGATTCAACTTAAGGTAAGGGTTAGGTTTAGGGTTAGCTTTAGGATTAGCTTTAGGGTTAGGGTTAGGTTTAGGGTTAGGTTAAGGGTTAGGGTTAGGTTTACGGTTAGTTTAAGGGTTAGGATTAGGATTAGGGTTAGGTTTAGGGTTAGGTTAAGGGTTAGGTTTAGGGTTAGGTTTAGGATTAGGTTTAGGGGGGTTAGGTTTAGGTTTAGGGGTTAATTTTAGGTTTAGCGTTTACAGCGTGCTTCTGTCTCCGCGCTGTTGTCGCCCTGTGATGATGTCAGCTGTGCGCTTTAGTCGAGCACGCTTTAGTCGAACGCGGTTTTGTGGTGGAACCACGACTTAAGGGGGAGCCTAACTGGCCTCTTCCCCACTTTAAGGGGGGACGTAGGACCTCAACCAAAAAAAACTAACGCCGACCTCATTTTTGGCACTGTTTTCCGCAGCGGCCAAAGGCAGAATATATCGAATATTGTTTATTCAGATGAAGGTTCTATAATAATTATTTTGTGTGGTTTTGTGTTTCTAAAAGCTCACAGCCTTTAGAGTAAGATAGGCATTCTTTCAATTTGATGAATAAAATAAAAAATATATGATTTCCCCCTTGTCTCGAGATTTGGAGACGGTGGATGTGCTCGTAGGTCATATTTGTTGTGGCCCGTCAGTGGCCAGTGGATTGTGGCAGCCGATTCGGAGAGTGAGGAGGTTGGGGAGGAAGATGGGCCAGTCCTGGAGTCTGGGGAAGGCTCTGATGAGGACTCTGCGTCGGAGGCAGAGAGGGGGCCAGGGCCGTCTGACAGTTATCAGCTGCCTTCAGAGTCAGACATCAGTGAGGCAGACGAACAGCTGGAACCTGTTCCCAGTGTGCGCATGCGCAGAGTTGCCAGAAGAAAAGAACAGCTAAGAAATCAGAGTCGACGTGGGAGTGAAGCCACAGGTGGACGGTGAATGGCCCCTCCCAGAGGTAATAAAAGAGGAGCGAAAGGGGAGGGGGCTTTTTGCAGGAAACAATTCGTCCGTCCGTCTGTTCGTTTCAGGAGTGTGAAGATCTGTCCCTGAATCTCAGAGACTCTGTGCCAAGTCTTTCCCTGCATTTGGAAATATTGACATGGCAGCTTTCCAAGCTAGATAAGGTCTGCGGTCATAAATCCACCTTTGAAAGACTGTTGGCCAGGACTTGGATGAATGTGAAGGAGAGGAATTCACATTCGTCTCATAAAAGGGTTTTTTGGCGGGACCAGGAGTTTGCTTCGTGCTTTTTGCGGGGGCAGCCTAGGTCAGAACAAACCCTCCTCCCTTGCAATCTTGCTTAATCACCACCGAGGCAGACGAGAACGATCGTGGCCACTGTCTAGTGACAGTGAGTTCCTAAGGATAATTATGCATTCCATTCCTCGGGTTTCCTGGGCAGGCATCACTTAAGCAACAACACGAGGCGAGGTCTTGGAAGCGGCCCTGCCCAGTACTCGTTGCAGAGGCTGGGCTTTTGCAAAGAGGTGACGTCCCGATGCGGGTTTTCTGAGGTAAAGTTACCTCAGAAACGGCACCGGAGGAAAAACCAGCCTGCACGGAGTTCTCTCAGGCTTGGGAAACCGGGAGTCCGTTCTACCACGCGTCTCCCCCCCCTCTAAAACGCTAGATTGTGGTTCCTTTGAAGTAGCATCATTAAACCGGCTTCCCCCAACGGTGTCGCTCACCCCACGTCGCAGTTAGCACATCCTAATGATAGGGTTCGCCCGACAGGCTCAGTCAAACCAGAGTAACCACAATTCTGTTTTTAAATGTTCTTTCCTTTTATTTTTTAAATATTAAGAGCACCGCGCCTCTCTGCTTATACAAAGGATCCCATTTAGCACCGGCCTGCCCTGCACCGAGCCGGGGAAGAAAACGCCGGCGTTTAAAAATCGGGTGTTCTCTTAAGGCGTGGTACCCAATTTCTATCATCGGGTGGATATTAAATCAGCTGCGGACGCAAAATTAAACCAGCTCTTGGTAGTCTGTAGTGGTGTAGAGATTCCCGCTTAAGCGGGGGGTTGGACTAGAAGACCTCCAAGGTCCCTTCCAACTCTGTTGTTCTGTTCTATGCAATGCAATGCAATGCTATGCTATGCTATGCTATGCTATTCCTTTCCATATTTTCTGTTCTGTTCTGTTCTGTTCTGTGCTATGCTATTCCTATTCCTATTCTTATTCCTTTCCGTATTTTCTGTTCTGTTCTGTTCTGTGCCGTGCCATGCCGTGCTATTCCTATTCCTTATTCCTTTCCATATTTTCTATGCTATGCTATGCTATGCTATGCTATGCTATGCTATGTTATGCTATGCTATGCTATGCTATTCCTATTCCTTTCCGTATTTTCTATTCTGTTCTGTTCTGTTCTGTGCTGTGCTATGCTATTCCTATTCTTATTCCTTTCCGTATTTTCTGTTCTGTTCTGTTCTGTTCTGTTCTGTTCCGTGCCGTGCTATTCCTATTCCTTTCCATATTTTCTATGCTATGCTATGCTATGCTATGCTATTCCTATTCATATTCCTTTCCGTATTTTCTGTTCTGTTCTGTTCTATGCTTTGCTATGTTATGCTATGCCATTTCTATTCTTATTCCTTTCCGTATTTTCTGTTCTGTTCTGTTCTGTTCTGTTCTGTGCTGTGCTATGCTATTCCTATTCTTATTCCTTTCCGTATTTTCTGTTCTGTTCTGTTCTGTTCTGTTCCGTGCCGTGCTATTCCTATTCCTTTCCATATTTTCTATGCTATGCTATGCTATGCTATGCTATTCCTATTCCTATTCCTTTCCGTATTTTCTGTTCTGTTCTGTTCTATGCTTTGCTATGTTATGCTATGCCATTTCTATTCTTATTCCTTTCCGTATTTTCTGTTCTGTTCTGTTCTGTGCTATGCTATACTATGCTATTCCTATTCCTTTCCGTATTTTCTATTCTGTTCCGTTCCGTTCCGTGCTATGCTATGCTATTCCTATTCCTATTCCTTTCCATATTTTCTATTCTGTTCTCTTCTGTTCTATGCTATGCTATTCCTATTCCTATTCTTATTCCTTTCCATATTTTCTATTCTGTTCTGTTCTGTTCTGTTCTGTTCTGTTCTGTTCTGTGCTATGCTATGCTATGCTATGCTATGCTATTCCTATTCCTATTCCTATTCCTATTCCTATTCCTATTCCTATTCCTATTCCTATTCCTATTCCTATTCCTATTCCTATTCCTATTCCTATTCCTATTCCTATTCCTATTCCTATTCCTATTCCTATTCCTATTCCTATTCCTATCCATATTTTCTGTTCTGTTCTGTTCTGTTCTATTCTATTCTTTTGCATGACAGATTTTATGCTCAATATTTACAGAGGTAGCCCCGGACTTACTACAATTCATTTAGTGGCCGTTGGAAGTTCAAACGGCACTGAGAAAAAGGGACTCATAATTGCTTTTCACACTTATGAACATCGCAGTGTCCCCGTAGCTCCGTGATCAACCTTCAGAAGCTTGGCAACCGGACTCGTATTTACGACGGTCGCTGTCTCCCCGGGGTCATGTGAGCCCCACTTACGACAAGCAACATAAATGAGGAAGGCGGATTCACTTAGCGACGGTGTGACTAACTTAAAAATGGCAGTGGTTCATGTAACGACGATGACAAGGAGGGTAGTAAAATGGGGCAAACCTCACATAACGTCTCGTTTAGCAGCAGAAATATTGCCTCAATGGGGGTCGTAAGTCCTTGGCTTACACAACCATTCGTTTAGCGACAGTTCGAGGTGACTACAGCGCTGAAAAATGTGACGGATGGCCGGTCCTCGCACTTACGGCCATCTCAGCATTTCCCCCTGATCAGGTGGTCAAAATTGAGCAGAGAAGGTCCAGTTCCAACCTTCCCAGACGGCCTTCGACAAGCAAAGTCAATGGGAGAAACCTGGGTTCGTTTAACAACCCTGCGATCCGCTTAGCAACTTCAGGGATTCGCTTAACAACCAGGGTGAAAAAGTCGTAAAATGGGGCACAACCCGTCCGACGACAGTCAGTGGAAACTTCACTTAACAAGGGCAGGGATTCGCTTAACAACCATGGCAGAAAGGTTCTAAAACCGGGCACGGCTCGCTTAACAACCTCCTTGCTTAGCCACAGAAATCCTGACCCCCCCAATCACGGACGTAAGTCGAGGACGAACTGGGTGTTCTTTTTCTCATCCGATTGCTTAACTCTCAGCCAGATTTTAAAGAGAGAACATACAGGGATAAAACAAAATTATCTCCCCGAGAATCGCCGCTCCCTTTTGAACAAGAAAAGCACAGCGTCCTCCTCGCCTCCGTCACTCTGCACATCCTCAGAGGCACCATGGCCTTCCGCACCCGAGTAGCTCTCTCAGATCAAACCGGCTAGCTGAATCCATGGGAAATGTGACTGGTGGATGGTTTGAAATGAGCCGAGGGAGGAAGCTAAGAACTTGCCTGGGGAGGTATGAGAGGGGGTGGGGAGAAGGAATGTTTGGGAAGCTCCGGAAAGTTACTCACCCTCCATTGTGCCCCACCTTGGCCCTTGTCACCACCCATAGGGACGGGCTCCATCATGGGCAGTGCCCAGGTGGGTAGGGAGTCTGCCAGTTAGCCTGGGAAGGAGTTCCTGGTTGAACTGGGCCGATGGTTTTTCTATCTCAGCAACTCAACGTTCGGTGGACTTCAACTCCCAGAATTCCCCAGCCGGCTTAGTAGCTTCGTTATGTTAATGCTTTGCTGGCTGGGGGATTCTGGGAGTTGAAGTCCACCCATCTCGAAGTTGAGACACATGGCATTAGCATAATGAAGCTACTAAGCCAGCTGGAGGATTCTGGGAAATGAAGTCCACCCATATTAACATAAGGAAGCTACTAAGCCAGCTGGAGGATTCTGGGAATGAAGTCCACTCATCTCAAAGTTGGGAAAACACTGCAATAACATAAGGAAGCTACTAAGCCGGCTGGGGGATTCTGGGAATTGAAGTCCACCCATCTCAAAGTTGAGATACATGGCATTAGCATAATGAAGCTACTAAGCCAGCTGGAGGATTCTGGGAAATGAAGTCCACCCATATTAACATAAGGAAGCTACTAAGCCAGCTGGGGAATTCTGGGAGTTGAAGTCCGCCCATCTCAAAGTTGAGACGCATGGCATTAGCATAATGAAGCTACTAAGCCAGCTGGAGGATTCTGGGAAATGAAGTCCACATATTAACATAAGGAAGCTACTAAGCCAGCTGGGGAATTCTGGGAGTTGAAGTCTACCCATCTCAAAGTTTGGGAAACACTGCAATAACATAACGAAGCTACTAAGCCAGCTGGAGGATTCTGGGAAATGAAGTCCACCATATTAACATAAGGAAGCTACTAAGCCACTGGAGGATTCTGGGAAATGAAGTCCACCCATCTCAAAGTTGAGAAACATTGCATTAGCATAATGAAGCTACTAAGCCAGCTAGAGGATTCTGGGAATGAAGTCCACCCATATTAACATAAGGAAGCTACTAAGCCAGCTGGGGAATTCTGGGAGTTGAAGTCCACCCATCTCAAAGTTGAGAAACATGGCATTAGCATAATAAAGCTACTAAGCCGCTGGAGGATTCTGGGAAATGAAGTCCACACATATTAACACAAGGAAGCTACTAAGCCGCTGGGGAATTCTGGGAGTTGAAGTCCACCCATCTCAAAGTGAGAAACACTGGATTAACATAAGGAAGCTACTGGCCAGGAATGTCTGTGCCCATTTCTACTTTCTCCCCTCCTTGTAACCTCCTTTCAACAAGGTCAGATCAGGCAGGAATCCAACCGGGAAGCCTTTAAAAAAAAAAAACAATTCCCAGGCGGAGGAAAAGCTGCCTGCCTCGAACCTTTCATTCCAAGAGACCTGTTTGAGGACTTCACACAGCTCTCAGCGAACCGGTTTCCCAGGGTGGATCCTTGGGAAGGCTGAGCCACCCCATTCTCACGCAGAGAGGAAAATCAGCAAGACGGACGTTGGCTTGAATTTTAAAAAGAGTCACCAGGGTGGGGTTTGGGGGTTTGTATGTAGGGAAAATGAAATTTAAAAAAAAAAAATCACTTCCGGGGAGGCCAGGATAATTGGGTTGCTTTTGGAGGGTGCCGGAACGGAGTCTCCAAGGAAGGGGCCTCCTGGGTGGCTGGCACCGCGATCAGGAGCAGTCTACCTCCGTTTGCCACGATCAAGCTGATCTAGGAAGTGCCCCACTCTATGGTTCTCAAACGGATTGGGTTTATTTAGATCGAGCTGATCTAGGAAGTGCCCCACTCTATGGTTCTCAAACGGATTGGTTTATTTAGATCGAGCTGATCTAGGAAGTGCCCCACTCTATGGTTCTCAAACGGATTGGTTTATTTAGATCAGTGTTTCTCAACCTTGGCAACTTGAAGATGTCTGGACTTCAACTCCCAGAATTCCCCAGCCAGCGAATGCTGGCTGGGGAATTCTGGGAGTTGAAGTCCAGACATCTTCAAGTTGCCAAGGTTGAGAAACACTGATTTAGATGGTCATTTTTTAAAATCTTTTAAATATACTGAATATATTAGCCCGGCTCAGGGTTTCTTTGAATCCGGCGATAGGGGCAGCTCCAAATAAATAACATTTCTTTATTGCTTTCAATTGTGGCTTGCAAACCAGGCTTGGCAGCTCGAGCGAAGTAAACCAATCGTGGTTTACTCGACAAACCAGGGTTTAAGCGAGGCACTTTATTAAAAAAAAAAAGCACCGTGGGAGGATAGAATCTGGGCACATTTGAGAAAGGAAGGAAAATCTGACGATATCAAGCAATCCTTCTCAGTTCGTCCGCTTCTTACTTTCGACGCAAGAATGATTTCACGTGCAGGCTTTTGCAAGAAAGAAGGGAAGAGTTCCCCTGAGCATGGGCAAAGGACATTTCTTTTTGTAATGATATCTTTGGAAGACAATGTCCTAGATGCGAGGTGGGGAACAATGGCTTCTTTATGACTTGTGGACTTCAACTCCCAGAATTCCTGAGTCAGCATGGGGAATGATGATCCTTATATGATTTATGGACTTCAACTCCCAGAATCCCCAAGGCAACATGGAGAACGATGGCCCCTTTATGACTTGTGGACTTCAACTCCCAGAATTCCTGAGTGAGTATGGGGAACGATACTCCCTTCATGACTTGTGGACTTCAACTCCCAGAATCCCCAAGGCAACATGGAGAACAATGGCCCCTTTATGACTTGTGAACTTCAACTCCCAGAATCCCCAAGGCAACATGGGGAACAATGGCCCCTTTATGACTTGTGGACTTCAACTCCCAGAATTCCTGAGTGAATATGGGGAACGATGCTCCCTTCATGACTTGTGGACTTCAACTCCCAGAATCCCCAAGGCAACATGGAGAACGATGGCCCCTTTATGACTTGTGGACTTCAACTCCCAGAATTCCTGAGCGAGCATGGGGAACAATGGCCCCTTTATGACTTGTGGACTTCAACTCCCAGAATTCCTGAGTGAATATGGGGAACGATGCTCCCTTCATGACTTGTGGACTTCAACTCCCAGAATCCCCAAGGCAACATGGAGAACGATGGCCCTTTATGACTTGTGGACTTCAACTCCCAGAATTCCTGAGCGAGCATGGGGAACAATGGCCCCTTTATGACTTGTGGACTTCAACTCCCAGAATTCCTGAGCGAGCATGGGGAAGGATACCCCCTTCATGACTTGTGGACTTCAACTCCCAGAATCCCCAGGGCAACATGGGGAACGATGGCCCCTTTATGACTTGTGGACTTCAACTCCCAGAATTCCTGAGCGAGCATGGGGAAACGATGCTCCCTTCATGACTGAATTGCCTCAGGGATTCTGGGAGTTGAAGTCCACAAGTCATAAAAAGGCCATCGTTCCCCATTCCTGCCCTAAGATAAAAGCTCAGATTTACGACAACTTGACAGATTCAAGGGTGATCCTGAGCTGAGTGGCCGCAGTGAAAAATCAACTTTAAAAACTCTTCAGACCTACACAAAACACACACGCACACACACTATAAAGGTTGTCACCCTTAAAATCGACACCTCCTCCCCTCCAAATATCTGTAGAGGGATGAATTAAGATTTAAGTCCAGGACTAACCTGTGTTTAGGCATTCTTAGCCCTGACTAAAAAAAAATGTGTCCATTTTACAGGCAGTCCTCGTTTAGCGACCGCCACTAAACAAAACAGTCCCTAAGTGAAGCCGTGCTTATGCTCTTCCATCAGCTTTCCTCTGCATTACAGACCTACAAAAGTCATAGATGAGAGGACTGCCATGTTCCTTCTTCATCCCCCCCCTCATGACCGTAAACGGACACTAAATGAGGACTGCCGCTAGGAGGATCCGACCCGGGTTGCCGGCAGGATCACAGAAGGCCAAATGCCACCAAACCATCTACTGCGCAAATCCAATTAATTAAAAGATTCTCAACCAAGTCAAAAGCAGGACGGTCACGTCCGATTCCCAAAAATAAATATTTGGGTGCAGATAAATTTTAAGAGAAAGAGAGAAAGGAAATTATCCTGTTTCTGCGCAAGAATTTTGCATGTTCTTTGACTCCCCCCCCCCCAAGTTCTAAATGGTTTCAAACCAGAGTCACACCGGAAAAATCTCTTTATCGGAGCACGGAAGATCCGTTTTGTGGGCTGGAATTCTCTGAAACCATCTTCGATTCTGGTTTGTACAAGAAGATCCCGCCACGGAATCCCTAAAAATGTCTAGAAACTTCACAGAAGGAGGAAGGCCTAGAGATCATCTAACCCAACCCTCCAGATTTATTTAATCAACGAACCAGAATTAATCAGTGGAACTGCTTGCCACTAGAAATTGTGAGTGCTCCATCACTGGAGGTTTGGAGACTGGACAGGCATTTGTCTGGAATGGTGTAGGGTCACCTGTTTGAGCAGGGGGTTGGACTAGATGACCTCCAAGGTCCCTTCCAGCTCTATTCTGATTGATTGAATTAAAACATGCCCAATAGGCAGATGGGTCTTGCTACACACGGCTCATAGTTCCGCCCTACTTTAAACCGGAATTAATTTTCCAAGAATTTAACTTGAATTGTGTCCTGCACCTCCGAAAATAAAAACGATAAGAAAGGACAATATCTGTTTGTTTTAGCTTCTGAATTCCCCAAACGGGGAATTTCTCTCACTTCTGCTTTGCACAAGGCTGGCAATGAAATTTAGGCCAAAAGCTTCGCAGCTTCGTTCACACACATGGAGAATCTGAAACCACTTTCCAGATAAACCATGGTTATTTGTTATCAGAAACCTTTTCTGCAAAAGGGAATCTCTCTCTGCTCTCTGTCTCTCTTTCACTCTCTCTGTCTCTCTTTCTTTCACACCACACACAACACACACACACACTCTGTCTGTCTCTCTTTCACTCTTTCTTTCACTCTCTCTGTCTCTCTCTCTGTGTCTCTTTCACTCTCTCTCTCTCTCTGTCTCTCTCTCTCTTTCTGTCTCTCTCTCTGTGTATCTGTCTCTCTGTGTCCCCTGGTCTCTTTGTCTCTCTCTGCTCTCTCTGTCTCTGTCTCTCTTTGTCTCTCTCTCTCTCTCTGTCTCTCTTTGTCTCTCTCTCTGTCTCTGTCCCTCTCATTCACTCTGTCTCTCTCACTCTCTGTCTCTTTTTCTTTCTCTCTCTCTCTGTGTCTCTCTTTCACTCTCTCTCTTTCTTTCACTCTCTCTCTCTCTCTGTCTGTCTGTCTCTCTCTCTCTCTCTCTGTCTCTGTCTCTCTTTCACTCTTTCTGTCTCTCTCTCATTCTGCTCTCTCTCCCTCTGTCTCTCTTTCTCTGTCTCGCTTTCTCTCTGTGTCTTCTTTTCACTCTCTCTCTGTCTGTCTGTGTCTCCCTTCCTTCCCTCCCCTATCTATCTGTCTGTCCTATCTGTCTGTCTGTCACCCTAAATCAGTGTTTCTCAAAAGGGTGGACTTCAACTCTCGAATTCCCAACTTTTAAGATGGGTAGGACTACAACTCCCATGTCTCTCTGGGGAATTATGGGAGGTGTAGTCCACCCATCTTAAAAGTTGGGAGTTCTGGGTGTTTCTCTGAGAGAGAAACAGAAAGAGAGGGAGGCAGGGAGAGAATGGAGATAGAAAAAGGGAGAAAGAGGAGTAAGAAAATGCTAGAGGGGAGAGAGAGAGAAGCAAAGGAGAGATTGGGGAGAGAGAAAGAAAGAAGAGAGAGAGTGAGAAAAGAAGAAAGAAAAAGAACAAGAGAGAGAGAGAGAGAGAGAGGAAAAAGAGAGAAACAAATGAGAGAATGGGAAGAAAGATAAGAAAGAAAAAGAGAAATAGAAATGAGAGGGAGGGAGGGAGGGAGAGAATGAGAGATAGAAAAAGGGAGAAAAGAGAGAAATAAGAAAAGGATGGAGAAAGGGATGAGAGAGAGGAAACCCACCCAGGTTCAAAAGTTTCCAAGCTTGGGAAACACACGCTTGTGTAGACCCACAAACACACACACACCTCCCTCCTGCAACGTTCACACAATTTGTGGTGGCCAAGCCCCAAGCCACCTTCGGCTTGTCAATCTAGGTTTATCAAAGGCGCTCCGGAAACCGCCCCCCCCCACAAAAAAAGCCCGCAGACGCCCCCCCCCGCCCCTTTCCAACCACTGGTGTCTGTGTGTTTTTGACCCACACACACTTTGGTGTATCTCCACAACAGGCGCTTCACCCACAAACTCGTTTAACCGGGTCCTTACTTAAACTTTCTAAAGTTTTTAAGTTAAGTATCAACTCGTGGGAAGCTTAACACGTTTGGTCTTGCGGGAACACGGGAGAGAGCTCACGGATTTGTCCCCGAGAGGTTCGGGGTTCGGATCTAGCGCGGTCTGCGCCCCGCCCGTGTTTTCACAAGCCCCTGCTCCACTGGGGGGGGGGGGGAGCTGTGCCTTTCGACGCGCCCACCGTCTGCGGGCACGTCTTTAGGATCTCCCCGAGCCCCGTCCCGACGCCCAGAGGGAGGCAGGGTCCCAAGATTCGGGACTCCCCTTTCCCCAGCTCCAGGGTTCAAGCCCTCCGCACTACAACTCCCATCTCCCCAGGATGGGCGCTGGTGTCCTTGCCACTCGCGGCTGGATTCCCACGCGCGATTCTTACAGAAAGCGCGTTGGTTCCTAACTTTCTGGTCCTGACCACTGCGGGCTCACAGGTGGGACCCTCTTTGGGGTTCTGCCCATCCCACCCCCGCACCCCACATCACCCCTTCTCTCTGCTGCCTTCGTCCCATTCCCTCGGGAACCCCGGGCTGTGAGTTTTCTCAGGAATATCTCCCCCCCCCAAACTTCTTCGGTTCTCCTCGATTTTTTTTAAACTCCTCAACACCTGCGCCGTATCCATCGCCTGCTCTGTGCGCACAGCTGGAAACACTTTGGAGCTCCCATCTGCTAAAGGTTTCCTCCCTAGTCCTTCCTTCCTTCCTTCCTTCCTTCCTTCCTTCCTTCCACCTATCTACCTATTTTCTTCTTTCCTTCATCTCTCCTTTTCCCCTTCCTCCTTTCCTCCCTCTTTTACACCTATCTATCCACTTCTTTCCTTCTTTCCTTCTCTTTCTCCCCTCCCTCCCTCTTTTCCACCTATCTACCTACTTTCTTTCCTTCCTCTCTCCTTTCCTTCCTTCCTCCGTCTCTCCCTTCCTCCCTTCTTTTCCACCTACCTACATACTTTCTTTCCTTTCCTTCCCCTCCCTTACCTCCTTCCTCCCTCTCTTTTCCACCTACCCACCTTCCTTCCTCCCTCCCTTTTTCCACCTCCTACCTATTCTCTTTCCTTCCTTCCTTCCCTCCCTTTTTCCACCTACCTACCTCTCCTTCCTTCCTTCCTACCTACTTTCTTTCCTTTCCTTCTTTCCTTCCTCTCTTCTTTCCTCCTCCCTCCCTTTATCACTTACCTACCTACCTACCTACCTTCCTTCCCTCTCTCCCCTTTCCCACCCCCTACCTATTTTCCTTCCTTCCCTCTTTTTCCACCTACATACCGCACCTTCCTTCCTTCTTTCCTAACACTTTCTTTCCTTTCCTTCTTTCCTTCCTCTCTTTCCTCCTCCCTCCCTCCTTTACCATTTACCTACGTACTTTCCTTCTCTCCCCTTTTCCACCTTCCTTCCTTCCTTCCCTCCCTCTTTTTCCACCTACCTACCTACCTACCTACCTTCCTTCCTTCCCTCTTTTTCCACCTACCTACCTCTCCTTCCTTCCTTCCTTCCTTCCTTCCTTCCCTCCCTCTTTTTCCACCTACCTACCTACCTCTCCTTCCTTCCTTCCTTCCCTCCCTCCCTCTTTTTCCACCTACCTACCTACCTACCTACCTACCTTCCTTCCTTCCTTCCCTCTTTTTCCACCTACCTACCTCTCCTTCCTTCCTTCCTTCCTTCCTTCCTTCCTTCCTTCCTTCCCTCCCTCCCTCTTTTTCCACCTACCTACCTACCTCTCCTTCCTTCCTTCCTTCCTTCCTTCCCTCCCTCCCTCTTTTTCCACCTACCTACCTCTCCTTCCTTCCTTCCTTCCTTCCCTCCCTCCCTTTTTCCCACCTACTACCTACCTACCTACCTACCTTCCTTCCTTCCTTCCCTCTTTTTCCACCTACCTACCTCTCCTTCCTTCCTTCCTTCCTTCCTTCCTTCCTTCCTTCCTTCCTTCCTTCCTTCCTTCCTTCCTTCCTTCCCTCCCTCTTTTTCCACCTACCTACCTACCTCTCCTTCCTTCCTTCCTTCCTTCCTTCCCTCCCTCCCTCTTTTTCCACCTACCTACCTCTCCTTCCTTCCTTCCTTCCTTCCTTCCTTCCTTCCCTCCCTCCCTCTTTTTCCACCTACCTACCTACCTCTTCTTCTCGTCTCCGATCTCTCAGCAACCTGTTTCTCCCCCTCCCCTCCACGCCCCCTTCAGTCTCCCACCTCACCTTCCCCAAAGTTGCATACCGGCAAGGAGAGAGGGAGGAGGAGAGAGAGAGAGAGAGGAGAGAGAGAGAGAGAGAGAGATAGAAGAAGAGAGAGAGAGAAGAGAGAAGAGAGAGGGAGAGAGAGAGAGAGAGAAGAGAGAGGGAGGGAGAGAGAGAGAGAGAAAAGAGAGGGAGGGAGAGAGAGAGACCCTCTTCAGATGCTCAGGTAGGTCCCTGGGCACCTTCCACCCCCACCTGCCCCAGCGCCGGCCCGCACACTCACCTGGAACTCGGCGGCTCAGCTCCGATGCGGCTCGCTTCGCCCCCCGAAGCGCTCTGGAGCAGAAGAGGGATAGCAACGCCTGTCAAACTCTGGGGTGGAGCCGGCTGGAAGTCGCAATATGAGAAGCATCCGGGGAGGGAGAGGAGGGAGGGCCTGAGGCTGCTTGTCCTCCCCCCCCCGCGTGGAACCCCCAGGGGTGGAGGCAAGGACTGGAGTGGGGTAGGGGAGCACCTGGGAAGTTGAGTCAGAGGGTCAGCTGGAGGCTAGGATAAACTCCCTGGCCCACAGACAGGAAAAGGGGGGGGGAAGGCGAGTCGGAGAGGGGAGTAGGGGATGGGGCATGCTCTCCTGTCCCCCCACCAGCCCATATTTCTACAGTGGGGAGGGTCTGAATTGCAGGGATAAATAATCACCCATTCCCTATATTCCGTGATTGGGACGGTTTTTTTCCCCCCCAACGAAAGAGAAACTTTTTTTGAACTTTTTAAAATTTTTAAAACTTTTTTTCAAACTCCCCCCCCCCCCCAAAAAAAAACTTTTCAAGCTTTCCCCCCCCAACCTTTCAAGCTTCTTTTCAAACTTTGAAGCTTTCACAACTTTCTAAAAGCGTTTTTAAACCCTTTCAAAACTTTTTAAGAACAAAGTTCGGAAGCTTTGAACTTTGAAAATTTTGCAACGTTTTTATAAAAGGGTTTTCAAACTTTCCAAGCTCCAAACTTTCAAAACTTTCTGAAGTCTTTAAAGCGTTTTTTTAAAAAAAAAAACGTTCAAAAGGTTTTTAAAATGTATTAAAAGATTTTTAAAAGTTTTGAAGCTTTTAAAACTTTTTAAAAAGTTTTGAAGCTTTTAAAACTTTTTTTAAAGTTTTCAGACTTTTCCCTCCTGAATTAAACCGTTGTTCCATGGCTCCCCATAAAGGCCAGTAAGATAGGATCCTTCTCTAACAGACTGTTGAAGGTTGAAGATGAGGTAGAGGGCCTTGGAATGTGGAAGTTCACCCATTCAGGCAGAGGGGCTGATAATGGCCAGACATCCTCCAGCTGGAAAACCCCCTTTGAAGGCCAGGAGCAAAATCCCCACTTTCACTTTTGTTATAAACTGCTCCAAGGGATTGTTGGTGGTCACTCAACAATGGAAGGAAAAAGAAATAAAAAGTTACCTTAAATGGGACTTTCTATTCTTACCTTATGCTGGGAAAGAATTGTGAGTAGCAGAGGAATGCAGAGGACACAAATAAGATTATATACATATATATATAATGGAAGCAGTAGACTTCCTCCCATATTTGGGCATACCAGGGGTTGTGACACTAAATACACACACACACACACACGCACACACATGTCTGTGTGTGTGTTGTTTATTATTATATTATTAAAAATTTTATTTTATATTTTATTATATTTTATTTTATTACATATCATGTCATCTTATATTATAGTATTATATATTTTTTAATTAATTAAATTATTTTTTATTTTTTATTTCAATTTTTATTTTTTATTTTCTTTTCTTTTATTATTTTATTTTATTTATATTGTTTATTATTAATTTTATTATGTTATTAGTTTTATTTATTTATTATATTATATTATTTAATTATTTATATTCTATTATATATATCTATTTATTATATATATTCTTTATTTATATTTATTATATTATATTCTATTCTATTAATTATATTAGATTATATATATTATTATTTTATATTATTATTATATTTATTAGTATTCTTATATTATTTATATTATATTATTTATATTATTATATTATATTATATTATATATTATATTTATTTATTTTATTATATTATATTATTATATTATATTATAGTTATATTATATTATATATATTATATTTATATTATCTTATATTATCTTATATTATATTATATTATATTATATTATATTATATTATATTATATTTATAATATATTATATTATATATATTTATATTATATTCTTTAGTATATTATATTATTTATTAGATATATATATTATATTATATTATCTTATAATTAATATTATATTTATATTATATTATATTATATTATTATTATATTTATTATTATTATATTATATTATCTATGATTATTATAGTTATATATATTATATTATATTATATTAATTATTATCTTATATTATATTATATTATTTATATTTTATATTATATTATATTATATTATATTAGTATTTCTATTATATTCTTTATATTCTATTATAATATTATATTATATTATATTATATTATTATATTATATTTATATATATATTTATTTATATATATTATATATAATATGATATTATATTATATTATATTTTTATTTTTTTTATTAATTTAATTTTTGATTTACTTATTATTTTACTATCTTAGTTAAATGCAGTTGTTTTCCCGTGGCCAATATTTACACAACCTCATCTCCTTTATTTCTTCAGCCTGCTATTTCTAATCAAGGGGCTTTCTGGCTTGCTAGGACAGAAGTTCACTTTCCTTCCTCAGGTGGGCTTGGGACTACAACTCCCATCCCAGCCTGCAGACGATGGAGCTGTAATCCATTCTCTCTCCTAAAGGAATTCAACCCCTTTACCCTGATTGTGTGTGTGTGTGTGTGTGTAACTTGTCAGGAAGACTTTTTCTCAACCTGATTCTTTCCAGATTTTGAAGATGCCATCAGCCCCTCAAATGCCCCAATAGATGGCACTGGGCATTCTAAAAGCCATCCAATAAGGCCAGGAGGGAGGGAGGGAAGGAAGGAAGGAGATGGGAATGTGGAGAAGGAAAAAAGGAAGGAAGGAAGGAAGGAAGGAGATGGGAATGTGGAGAAGGAAAAAAGAAGGAAGGAAGGAGATGGGAATGTGGAGAAGGAAAAAAGAAGGAAGAAGAAGGAAGGAAGGAGGAGATGGGAATGTGGAAAAGGAAAAAAGAAGGAAGGAAGGAAGAGATTGGCAATGTGGTGAAGGAAAAAAGAAGAAGGAAGGAAGACGGAAGGAAGGAGATGGGAATGTGAGAAGGAGAAGAGAGGGAAGGAAGATGAGATGTGGAGAGAAAAAAGAAGAAGGAAGGAAGGAGGAAGAAGGAGATGGAATGTGGAGAAGGAGAAGGAGAGGGAAGGGAAGATGAGAATGGTGGAGAAGGAAAAAAGAAGGAAGGAAGGAAGAAGGAAGGAAGGAGATGAATGTGGAGAAGAGAAGGAGAGGGAAGAAGAGAATGTGGAGAGGAAAAAGAAGGAAGGAAAGGAAGGAAGGAAGAGATGGGAATGTGGAGAAGGAGAAGAGAGGGAAGGAAGATGAGAATTGGTGAAGGAAAAGAAGAGGAAGGAAGGAAGGAAGGGAGATGGGAAGTGGAGAAGGAGAAGGAAGGGAAGGAGAAGAGAATGTGGAGAAGGAAAAAAGAAGGAAGGAAGGAAGGAAGGAGATGGGAATGAGAAGGAGAAGGAGAGGAGAGGGAAGGAAGGAGATGGGAATGTGGAGAAGGAAAAAAGAAGGAGGAAGGTGTGGAAGGTGGAGAAGGAAAGGAAGGAAGGAGAGGGAGGGTTAGGGTAATGTCTCGCTTAGCAACAGACATTTGGGCTCAATTATGGCTATGTAGAGGACAACCTGTGTATCAAGTGTTTGCACGGCATCTGTCAACCTTTCTCAGCTCACAACTTTTAAGATGCCTGGACGTCCACTCCCAGAATTCCCAGCCAGCCTTCATCCCGTGAACCCTCAGGCTGCACACTCCGTACTCCCTCAGAGGCACTCTTGGTTAGCCCAAGAGTGCCTTACTTAAAGGCCATTAAAGGCGCTCTGTTACCACACGCGTTGCGAGCTCTAACAAGCAGGGCCGGGACGAAATAATTGTGCGGCCTGCCCCAGGTGGACCTGAGGGCTGGTGCGTTGTGCCTCTTTGCCCAGATTGTTTCTCTGGCGTTGCCACAGAAACACTCTGCAGTTGCTCAGAGGCACCGCGGCTTCGTCTGGGGCTGAAGTTCAGCGCTGGCAGGCATATCTCGGATTAAACCCTGTGGTGCTAAGCGAGACAGCCGGCCAGCGGGTTTGGGCCCGGTTTTACCATCGTTCTGGCTTTTGTCGAGTTAAGCAATCGCTGGCGTGGTTATGTTAGGAAGCGGTTCGTGAAGTGAATCCGGCTTCCCCGTTTGAGGTTGCTTGTCCGCAGGTCGTCAAAGGGATCTATCCTTCCGGCAACCGTTAAGTAGGAGTCGGCGGAGCGGCTGGGTTTTGATCACGTGTCTGCAACGTCGTAAGGGTGAAAAACAGTCGCACATCACCATTATTTTAGTGCCGTCGTAACTCTAAATGGCCGCTAAAGGAATGATTGTGTGTTTATCTGTCATGAATTTTCTCTTTAAAAGAAAAAAATAAACCGATTTGGAAGATTCAAGATTTAATCATCAATAAATAAAATAATCGCTGGGAAGGGACCCCCAGAGGTCATCTAGTCCACCCGCCCACAAGCAGGGGACCCTACACCCTTTCTGACAATGGAGCAGTCCAGTCTCCTCTTGAAAGCTTCCAAAATGAAGTTTCCCTGCCCAAGCAGGAGATCCTACAGAATACTGGAGTTGGAAGGACCTTGGAGGTCATCTAGTCCAACCCCCTGCCCAAACGGAGACCCCACCCCTTTCTGACAACAGGGCAGTCCAGTCTCGTCTTGAAAGCCTCCAGGGATGAAACTCCCACAACGTCTGAATCAATAATAACAGAGCTGGAAGGGACCTCGGAGGTCACCAGTCCAACCCCCTGCCCAAGCAGGAGACCCCACACCCTTTCTGGCAACAGGGCAGTCCGTCTCCTCTTGAAAGCCTCCAGGGATGAAACTCCCACAACGTCTGAATAGCAGAATAATAACAGAGCTGAAGGAACCTCGAGGTCCATCTAGTCCAACCCCCTGCCCAAGCAGGAATCCTTACAGAATAATGGAGTTGGAAGGACCTCGAGGTCATCTAGTCCAACCCCCTGCCCAAGCAGAGACCCCACACCTTTCTGACAACAGGGCAGTCCAGTCTCCTCTTGAAAGCCTCCAGGAAGCTCCCACAACTTCTGAATAACAGAATAATAACAAGAGCTGGAAGGACCTGGGAGGTCATCCAGTCCAACCCCCTGCCCAAGCAGAGATTCCTTACAGAATAATGGAGTTGGAAGGGACCTCGGAGGTCATCTAGTCCAACCCCCTCCCAAGCCGGAGACTCTACAAACCCTTTCGACAACAGGGCAGTCCAGTCTCTTGAAATCTTCCAGGGATGAAGCTCCACAACTTCTGAATAACAGAATAATAACGCTGGAAGGGACCTGGAGGTCATCTAGTCCACCCCCTGCCCAAGCGGAGACCCCACACCCTTTCTGACAACAGGGCAGTCCGTCTCCTCTTGAAAGCCTCCAGGGATGAAGTTCCCACAACTCTGAATAACGAATAATAACAGCGCTGGAAGGGACCTGGGAGGTCATCCAGTCCAACCCCCTGCCCAAGCAGGAGACTCTACACCCTTTCTGACAATGGCAGTCCCGTCTTCTTGAAAGTTTCCAGGAATGAGCTCCCCAACTTCTGAAGGCAACTGCTTTTGCGACGACGCTGCGGAGATGATGATTGGGAACCGGTGGGGAATTCTCGGCCCTGCCAACTTCTTTGCCCGATCGTGAGGCGCTTGGCACATGAGGAGGCAGGGTGGAGGCCGGCGAGGAGAGGAAGCCGGCTTCTTTTTTTGGGGATCTGCTGCGACATGCGCCCGAGGGGACACCTTGCACAACCTTTGCTGTTGGGGAACTTACGAATCCAGTTTGACCAGCTTCTAAAGGCAGGGAGAGGCAGTTGGGAAGCAGGCAATCCGGGCCTCGATGGGCTGGAAAAGCGAATAAGGACAGAGACACATTGGAGTCGGAGCGGGAAGGGACAACCCCAAAGGTCATCTAGTCTAATCCCCCGAACGCATCCAGGTCCCAGGTCACGAAGCAGACACCACTCCCGATAAAACAAGCT
>NW_022473611.1:0-26275 GCF_009769535.1 Thamnophis elegans
CGGGCAGTGATCCCACCACCATCCGCCCGCTCACTCACCCTGCCCATCACTTACTCTGAGTTCAGAGAAGAAGCGGCGGCCCCAGGTGGCTCTTTTCGCAGAGGCTTTCCCATGGCTTGTCCGGAAGTGGGGCTGGAAAGGCGAGCTCGCTGCCCCGCCCATCCGCCTGCTCACTCGCTACGCTACCCCGCCCATGTGAGCGGCAGCGGATGGGAGCGAGTCGAAGAAGGCACCAAAATTAAGCGGGATCTTTTGGGAATGGCCCAGGACGCGGGAAAAATTATGAGAAGGCGTGCCTGTCCCGCCAAATGGGGGACATCTGGTCACTCTAAGTTTGACACCCCTGGACGAAGAGATGACCTGAATGCTGCATGTGTTGCTCTCAAACTTCCAAAGTCTGAGTCAAGGTTAGAAAAATTATCAGCGTGCATTCAACAGCAAAGGTCACAATAATCAAAAGCACGCCAAATGCAAAGTTTTACCTTTCAATAAAAAGGTGTTTGTACCTTTGAAAGTGCTGCTATTGTGGGGGGTTTTTCAGAGAAAAGACATTAATCACCTATGAGTTGTTTTTCTAAACGAAAACCTCATTATTCAGGTTAAATTGTCGTGTTGGCAATCCAAGATAAACAAGTGGGTTTTGGGTTGCAGTTTGGGCATTCGGTCTCTAAAAGGTTTGCCATCACTGGATTAGAGCATACACAGAGTGTAACCTAATTCAGCTTTTGTTAAATTGCTGGTGAGAGACGCTCCATGGTAACCTCAGATGCCAACTGCATGGATAAAACTTTAGAGCAGCGATGGCAAACCTTTTTTGGCTCACGTGCCATAAGCGGGGAGCTCAGGGAGGTCATGCGCGGGAATGCTGCACCCATAATGCAATGTGTGGCACTTCCCCCCCAATGTGCATGCATGCATAACAGCCGTGACCCCCCTTTTTTGCATGCTTTTTTCACCCTCCCCAGGTGCTACAGGTTTTATAAGAGCCTAGGGAGGGCGAAAACAGACTCCAATGCCTCCCTGGAGGCCCTCTGGAGGCTTCAGGAGCTTCTCTGAAGCCTCCAGAGGACTAAAAACGACCCTCTAAGCAAACTGGAAGTGACATCTGGTTTGTTCATAGGGCGGGTTAAAGCTGTCCGGAGCCTTCAGGCGCCCTCAGGAGGCCTCCCTGAAGGCTCTGGACGACCAAAAATGACCCTACGAGCAAACCAGAAGTCACTTCCAATTTGCTTGTGGGGTCGTTTTTAGTCCTCTGGAGTCTTCAGGGAAGCCCCTTGAAGGTCACTGAAGGCTCCAGAGGGCTTAAACCTGCCCTACCAGCAAACCAGAAGTCTGTTCCCAAGCTTTGCCCTTAGGGCCGTTTGCCTGTAGGGCCATTTTTTTTTTTTCAAGGCCCCCCCCCCCCCGGTCAAGGGTGTCCCTCTTTTCCAATCTGAAAATCTGGTCACCTTACCTTAGGGCCCTTTTTTTGGTCTCTGGTGGCTTCAGGGACTCGGGGGGGGGGGGTCTGTTTTCGCCCTCCTCAGGCTCCTATAAAGCCTCTGGAGCCTAGGGAGGCCGAAAAATGGCTTTAAAAAAGGCTGAACTCAACTGGCCACTGCGCACATGCACTCTTGCCAGCTAAGAGGGCAACACTTTATGTGCACTGACAAATGGCTCCATGTGCCACCTGTAGCACGCGTGCCAGAGGTTCGCCATCCTGGTTCTAGGCAAATTGCCAAGCTTAGCCTAGCAAAGTAACGCCTTGTGAAAAGTAAAATGTGGATTCTGCAAGGAGCCTTCCTTGTTTGTAATTTAAAATATAAGTTCTGCATTCCCTAACAAAGCTCTGAGTTATACGCCAGAAAATGTATTTCTTTTCCCTTTTAAAATCCATTGTTTTCTGAGCACTGAGAAAACTCATGAAATTCACATGATATCAATTTATGTTTCTATAGCAATGATGTTCTGTGCAAGCTTTGTGAGCTGTAAGATGTTTGGAAAAGTTTTTCTCTCTCTGCCTGCTTTGTTAAGGTGGGAGACCAAAAGGTCATCCAGTCTTTTGCTTTCTGCAGAAATAAAAGCTGATAATCCGTAGCCTCATCTTCAGAGTTTCACTGGACTTATCAGATTCTGAGCTGCATTCAAAAACCTTCCACAATGAAGAATGCTGTGTTATATTTGGGGTCAGATCAAGTCTACAATATTAGATTTTAATAAATCCAATCTTGTTCTCAGGAAAGCATTAGAATAATTTCTTAATTAGACATTGTTTAAAATATTAAAGAATATTAGCAAGAATGTATTATAAAAGTGGAAAATAATAAATAAAGTAAAAAACTATAAACAATGTAAATCAAATTACTGTATCTCACTACTAAAATTTATTTCAATTTGATTAACATGTGCAAATGCCAACTGAAGTATTCTATTACAATAAACGGCCTACTATAATTTTTGAACATTGCTGCATATTTTAATGCTTAAATGGCCCAGATTCTTTGTGGAGGAATCTTTTTAGCTTCTTCTCCAATTGCACAAGAATTATGGAGATTTCAGTTCCTAATACAATTTGTCAGTTGTACAATACAAGATTGGTCTTTAATTGAAATTCTGTCTGTTCTAACAGCGACAATTTTCTGAGTCTGTCAGTTTCCATAGATTAAATTTTATCTCAATACCCATATTTTCTGATTTTAGGCAAAGCAGAAATTGTGAAAATTCCCAAATCAGCTCTGAGGGGCAGCAGCTGGAGTCCTTTTGTCCACCCCAAGATACTCCTCAGCGGCTGGGATTCAGTTGGTTCTGCTGGTGGTTTCTCTCTGAAGCCCCAAACATCAGATTGATGTCAGAACATGGGGAAAACCTTGGCCTCACTAAGTTCAATAATTGGGGCTGAGGAATCTGGAGAGCTATGAGGTTTTCTTTTAAGCACCACTTTCACTCCTGTCTTTGATCTAACTGAGCTCCTTTGATGATGAGGGAGCCAAGATTCAGTCTCAGAGAAAACTACCCCAGGTAAGGAAAGGTCTTACTTGCTCTATTGGCTGACCATCTATGGCTACGATGTCATTTCCCAAAGACCATAACTTTTGAGCTTGATTTATTAAGTATCAGATAATTATTATGAGAAAAGAACCCAAGTCTTCCTCACAGGGTATATAATCCAATGTGTAAGTATGATAATATCACAGTGTAAATCAGCATATTCCAATCGGTATTTAGCATGCTAAACATATGTACCTATAACAGAAGTTATAACAAAATAAAACGGTTGGAAGGGAACTTTGAGGTCTTCTAGTCCAACCCTCTGCTCAAGAAGGAGACCCTATTCCAGGGGTCCTCAAACTATGGCCCGCAGGCCAGATAAATCCCACTGAAGCCATTAATCCGACCCACGTGGGACCATGAGGCTGCCCCACCCAAATCACCCCGGACACCCGCCGGCTGAGCTCATGCCTTACCTTCGCAAGGCCCACATACTGAAACTGCAAAATTAAGAAAAAAGCATTTGGCCGGCAGAGGGTTTCTGGGAACCCAGGATGCACGGAGGCCTCAGGAGGGGAAATGGTGCCCACTGCCTCAGCTTCTCAGTTCAAGCTAAATGGAACGCAAAGCCATGTTGCCTGGCATGCGCGGCCTTGCCTGTTGCTCTTCTGGGTTTCTGGTGCACACGTGTGCACAATGATCAGCTGGCATTTGCGTGCATTGCAGTGCCAGAAACTGGAAGAGGTGGTATTTCGGTTTCCATAAGCGCATGCACACCAGCCAACTGATCATTGCACGCGTGCATGCCAGAAACTGGAAGAGGAGCTGCCTGGTGCTCATGCACACTGGGCAACTCCTTTTCCAGATCACGTCCCTGACAAGAGCACTTGGTGCTGAAAAGGTTCTCCATCCATGCGCTATTCCAAGGGTGGTTTTTCCATGACATTATAAAGCGATACCAATACTTCACGTCATTTGGATTCTCTCCTTCTATTGATGCAGCCTAGGATTGCAATGGATCTTTTTGGCTGCTGCCACACGTTGTTGGCTCACATTTGAGAGATTGTCCTCTAAGATTCCAAGATCCCTCCCACAGTTCCTGCTATTGAGCCAGGTTTCACCTAATCTGTACCTGTACATTTGGTTTTTTTAACCTCAGTGTAAGACTTTACTTTTCTCTACATTGAATTTCATTTTGCTAGATAGGCCCAGGGTTCAAGTCTATCTAGATCCATCTGGATCTTCAGCCTATCTTCTGGGGTGTTGGCTATTCCTGCCAGGTTAGTGTCATCTGTAAATGTTATGAGTTCCCCATCTATCCCTCATCCAAATCATTGATGAAGATGTTGAAGAGTACTGGGCCTAAAATGGAACCTTGAGGTCCCCCACTGATTGTTTCCCTCCATGCAGATATAGTTCCATTGAGGACCACAGGCTGAGTCCATCTGGGGGTGATGCTGTCTATCCCACATATTTTTAGCTTACCAAGAGGTAGATGCTGGTTTACTTTGTCAAAGCCTTTCTAAAATCCAAGTACTGTATACTATGTGTACTGCCTTTTGCTGGTCCACTAAATCAGCCATTTTTGTCAAAGAATGAAATAACATTTATTTATCATCTGTTTTTGGATCCTTCATTCGTTTGGGTAAATTGTCAATATCTAGACTGAATAACGGGGGTTCAAATATGCATCCTTCCCTTCTTCCTTAGTAAGTATCAATCGTTCTTCTCATGGCTCCATTGAGCCCAAACCTCCCTCTTAAACAAGGACCTGGAGAAAGAGCTTGGATCAGGGCCAACAGGCTGAGCTCCATTTTGAGGGCAACCAATTTCCTACATAATATTTCTCTGTTAATTATGACAAATGCACTAACATCTAGAAAGCCAGCAAACCGTGTTTTACCTCACTGATATAGATGAGATATTTAAGGAAAAAAAGTTTTACCAATATTGGATTATTAACATGCAATATTTATTATAAAATCTAAATAGCTATTCACTACCTAAAACCTTCTGGTTCTTTTGCAGGGAATGCATTTTTCTCAAGTTTAACTAAGAGGATCATGGCATACATGACTGCATCTATTGCTCACCCACCACTACCCACCACTCACTTTACCAGATAGAGAAAAACACACACAAACCTGTGGGAATTTGTAGGTGCCTCCTAATGTTGACATCTGGATGGAGATCTCCCTGAAAGCTCCATCAAGAAGAGCCAGAAGGTTGTCCTTCCTTCCACAGCCGTAGTTGGGGACATTGGCTTCTCCAGTGGAGAGAATGTCCAGCAAGGCATCTGAAGTGCGGAAAGTGTTCTGATAGTTGTTTTGGATGTTGTAGCCCAGTGTGAGATTGTGCAGGAGTTGGGAATTCTTCTTGAGAAGTTGAATGTTGAAAATGAATAGTATGCCAATTGAAAAAGAAGAAGTTTGCCTATTGTAAAAAAAATGTTATTATAATCAACAGCAACAACAAATACTGTTTTTTAATATATAATCCTCCAGAAGCCTACTGAGCCTTAAGCCAACATTGATCCAAAACCAATGATCAGTTACACAAATATGGGAATTGGCTGAGGTACAGCAACTACAACTGATTCCACCATTACTTTAAATAAAATTCATGATTCAAGTAGTAAATTAAGGATTGAACTGAGAGAGGAAAATAATTTGCAGCCCTTTCAGCTTTTTTTCAGACCCCTTTTTGAGTCCCTTTCACAAAATCAGACAAGAGAGAGAATCCAAGGAAATCAAAATCATTCAGGAAATTAGACATATTCCCCAATATAGGGAATAAATGAAAAATAAAAAAACAGAAAACAAGGAGAGTGTTAGAATGGAGGGAGTGCAATTCCATCACCCTGAATGACTTACAAATCACGGAAAACAAACTGAACAGAAGGAGCCACCTTGAAAAGCAACTTTGTGTGCAATGTTTCTGTTCCACTGAAGACTATACCAATGAGATGGTCTCCTGGGCTGTAAAAGCTCTGTGGTCGTTTTCCATCCTGGTGCTCCGAACTCAGTGGACATTTTATTCTCAGCTTCCCAGAAACTGGATGGGACAAAAGCAGCATCAGAAGCTGAAGCAGGAGGTCCATCATTCATGGGGTGAATCAATCAATCCCCTTCCTGTTTATTAAGAAGAATGAGAAGAATTCAAAGGAGTCTCACAAGGTGGAATATGCTACAGTGTCTTTCCTGATTCAAACACAGAGAAACACTCAGCTTCACCTAGAAAGGAGAGAGACGGACATTCAAGAGCACAGACTCTGCCTGTCCCAAAACTCCCTATTTCTCTGCTCAAAGTCTCCCCTGGAAGATTCGGCCAAAGAGCAGAGCTGAAACTTTTATCATAATTCTCCCTCTCAGGAGGGATCCCTGGATAATTCAATAAGTTCTTGGTTGTTGGGAAATTCTCTGGAGGGAAATGAAAGGGAAATAATCCCCATGTGATTCATAATAACAGGGGCAGAGATTGAATTAAATTGATCATCTAGAATTGAGAGGTTTGGGGTCTCCATGCTTGAAACTGACTCCAGGGGGAATACACGGTGGCTGTGGCTGAAGAAACAAATAAATCTGATATTTGTTACATAAAGACAAAACTCCAGGGGACAGTTAATGCCAGAGCATGTCACAGATCTGAAATAGCTGCCAGCTGAGTTGGAACCAAAATTTACTTTATTTTGAAAGCTAATGCTCAAGGGCATCACACAAAAGGGCTTATGCAATAATGCAGCCAGTCTGTTGAACAAAATCAACTTTAGTGAAAAAGTAGTTGCCAAACTTTTGCAGAGTTAAACTAAATCACACAAACACACACACACACACACACACAAACAGAGTGAGAGTGAGTGAGTGAGTGAGTGAGAGAGAGAGAGAGAGAGAGAGAGAGAGAGAGAGAGAGAGAGAGAGAGAATCTAAGTGAAAAGAGATGGAGAAATCAAGGCTGCCTCTCTCACCCCATGTGGGGAGGGGAGTGAGGGAAGGAGGGAAGGGAAGCTCAGGACCCTCGTGTTTCAGATGAAAAGGTGATCTGCAACCCCCACCCCCCAGGTTCTATCTTCTGAGTCCTGGAAACAGAGGGGAGACCATATTCCATATTCCACTGCCTCCTGTTTCCATGCATGGACAACCCAGGGGAAAGCAAAGGCCAGACCCCAAGAGAAGGCCCAGGGGCAGCCCCCACGCCCCATTCCTGTGAAGAGACTGTGGGATTCATTGTCTACAGGTGAAACTCGAAAAATTAGAATGTGTTGATTTGGGGAGCCATGTCATCTGCTGGTGTTGGTCCATTGTGCTTCATTAAATCCAGGGTCAACGCAACTGTCTACCAGGAGATTTTGGAGCACTTCATGCTTCCTTCTGCAGATGAGCTTTATGGGGATGCTGACTTCATTTTCCAGCAGGACTTGGCACCTGCCCACACTGCCAAAAGCACCAAAACCTGGTTCAATGACCGTGGGATTACTGTGCTTGCTTGGCCAGCAAACTCGCCTGACCTGAACCCCACAGAGAATCTATGGGGCATTGTCAAGAGAAAGATGAGAGACATGAGACCGAACAATGCAGAAGAGCTGAAGGCTGCTATTGAAGCATCCTGGTCTTCCATAACACCTCAGCAGTGCCACAGGCTGATAGCTTCCATGCCACGCCGCATTGAGGCAGTAATTGCCGCAAAAGGAGCCCTAATCAAGCACTGAGTACATATCTATGCTTATACTTTTCAGAGGTCCGATATTGTTCTATGTACAATCCTTGTTTTATCGATTGCATGTAATATTCTAATTTTCGGAGATTGTGGATTTGGGGTTTTCATGAGCTGTACGCCATAATCATCACAATTATGACAAATCACGGCTTGAACTATCCTGCTTTGTATGTAGTGAGTCTTATCTCATATATTAGTTTCACCTTTTAAGTTGCATTACTGAAATAAATGAACTTTTGCACGATATTCTAATTTTTCGATCTTCACCTGAAGTTTTGAAATAAACAATGACCAGCTGAAACTCCCAAGAGTTCATTTTATTTACTGCTTTTCAAAGTGAATGGACCACCACACAAACACACGCAGGTATGGTGGACACACCCTAAGTCATTGATACATTTGCCTTCTATCCCCAATTGCCCTTAACAATTTACCTCCCACCTTTTCCTCATTGGCTTAGTAAGTGAGATGATGTGGGAAACAGAGTTGCATGGTTTCTACAGAATTGTAGGAAGACAGGTTGGCCTGTGATGGAAATTCATTTTATATGCTTCTAATCTCATGAGCTGGGCTGGAGCCTGAGAATTGTATTAAGGAGCCGGGATGAGAGCCCTTCGCTTTGCTAGAAATCGGCCATAACCAGAATTCACTGATATGATCGTTACTCTAGAGAGAACCGTAGGAACTAGGAAAAAGGAAATTCGTAAATAAGGGAAGGGGAGATAGAATTAGGATAGCGGGAGATGTAATCAGAGGCGGAGAAAAGGTATTCATTTTAGACACTTTGGATGGATTGTGACATCATGATTGCTAAGCCAATGAAGAAGAGGGGGGAGGAAATTCCTAAGGGTACTAGGGAATGCAAGGCAAATGGATTGATGATTTGGGTTGTGTCCAATGTACCTGTGTGTGCCTGGTCCACCCGCTTTGCAAAGTGCAGAATAAAATTTCCATTCTTTTCTCTTGGACGTTTTGGCTGTTGATTGTTTATTTCCAAACTAGGCAATGAATCCCACAGGGTCGTCCAGCCCCCAAATCTGATACTAGATCCAGCAAGAGGCAGCCAGATTGACTAGGGAGACCCTCTCTTGGGGCTTCTGGGGCTCCCTCCTTGCCCCAATGGGCTCTGCTTGGGACCCTCTTGGTTTAGTTTAGTTTAGTTTTAACTTTATTTGTATGCCGCCCTTTTCCCTGGGGGGACTCAGGGCGGCTTACAATTCAAGGGGAGGGGAAGTACAAAACAAGTTATACATATAAAGACAATACATCGTTAAAAAACACAACAGTCGTACCATTCGGGTGGGGTTGAAGTCTTTAGCCCCAGGCCTGTCGGGACAGCCAGGTTTTCTCTTGTATACATTTTATTTATTTCATTTTCATTTTCATTTTATACAATCACTTATATACTGTGCGTAACAAAAAACAAAAAAAGGAAAAAATCCACCATAAAAAAAAACAAAAAACCCCACATGACACTTCAATCCCCCATACACCCTTTCTTCTCCCCCTCCAACTTTCATTTCTCCCCTCCAGCATTCCCCTCTTCTACTTCCCTTCCCCCTCAGACATCTCCCCCTCCCTCCATCTCACCCTCCTTACATTCCCCTCTCGCTCCTGCTTTACTTCTCCCTCTTCTTTCCCTCTTCTCCTCACTTTGGTGTATCCCTACAATTAATCTATTCAGTTTATTTAGAAAATAAAAGAGAAAAAGAAAAAAAAAAAGAAAACGAGCCGCAGTATACAAGTGAATTCTTATTGTTCTAAGAATTGAAACTGTAATTCCACCCTCCCCCCTCCCCCCTATCATCCCCCCTCCCTAACCCCCTTACGGCTTCCCAGGTCCCATACCCGGCATAGTTCTTTAACAAGCACTTGAGTATAATAAAGCCAGCTAACTTTAAAGTTAAGAAAAATAAAAGAAAAACAGAAAAAAGGGAATAGTAAAAAATAGAAAAGAAAAACACACACACACACACACACACACAAAAAGAAAAAACAAGAGAGATCAATAAACCCACTACATTAACACAGCTTCCCATCATCTGTAAATCTTAAACAATGTAGCTCATTCCAAATTTCGGTTATTTTACTACTTGCAGGGTTTCAAACTGTATTAGAGGCAGGTAAGTTAATCAATTAGGATTCCCCAACTAAAAGTCTCATTGCTTTATCTATCTATTCAGACCTTTAATTTATCTCTTTTTTATCCAAATATCCAAACCTTTCTATAAAACCATTAAACTCAAGTACTTCTTTCATTTTTCATTTCCAACACCTCCCATTCTATCCTTACCCACATCCACATGTAAATTTTTTACCTTCCACCCTGCCTTTATCCATATCCACATATATATTTTATCCGCGTCCATTGCTCCTCACATATTTACTCCACCTTCCTGGAGACTCTCTGACTAATTTTTCTTAACCTTATATTGAAATAGCAACTCATACAAACATCAGCTTGCATTCTGGCCCCAAGTAGTCTAGTTAAGCTTTCGCTACCCTTCCCTCTCCCACGCGCCTCCCAACTCCGTTCGTCCCAGACCACAACTCAAAAAGATCGCGATCTCCGCTCTCCTCGCCTAGGAAAATAATTCATGCGCAATTTGAGTTAGAGTTCAAACAAATCTTATATACAATATGTGTCCACAATCAGCAACGCTTCTTTCAGTCTCCATGTCTCATCATCGATATACAACTTTTCCATTTTATCCCAGGCAGAAATCATAAAGTTTTAAGAACATCGCTAAGTCTTTATTCTTTACTCTTCTGCCCTTCCGGAAGAGGAAAGCAACACCCTCCGCCTTGTAGCCACGTGTCTCGCTGCTTGTCTTCTCCTTCTCCTTGTCTCTCTCCAGGTCCGGATGAGTCAGGAAGTCCCGCCTTCAGAGTCTTGTAATAAAATTCTCGGGCTTCACAGACAGAGTTAATGCGGTGTTTTTGATTGCCAAATGTAACTGTAATGCCAGCTGGGACTTCCCATTTGTATGGAATCTGAGAATTTCTGAGTTCTTCAGTTAAGAAAATGTAATCTCTCCTTGCTCTTAATATTTGAGATGGTATCTCTTTAAAAACGATCAAGTCCTGTCCATCAATTCTCAACCTCTTGTTGTAAAGCTTCTGTATTATCACATTTCTGGATTCCCTTGTGGTAAAGTATATAATTATGTCCCTCGGAAGCTGTCGCTGTTTTGCTACCCACGAATTCTGGCGGTAAATTTTTTGAATCTGCCAATCAAAGTTAAGTCCCGGACTTCCCACCGAGCGGCTAAGAGCCTCAAAGAAGATCTGTTTCAAATTCTCCTGTTCGTTTTCACGCAGTCCTCTAACTCTTATTGCAAACGCAGTCTTATTATAATTTATCATGACAAGTTGTTTTTGAGCATTTTCAATTTCCTGTTGTAACGTTTGAATTTTGGATGTCAAATTAAAGTTAGTTTCTTCCAAAAGTTCCAATTTATCCTCCGTTTCAGCAATATAATCTGTCATGACTGTCATTACTCCGATCATATCCTCCTTTGCTTGAGCAATTTTAGCATCAAATTGATCATATAAATCCGATATCAGTTGATTAATTTCCTGTCTGAAATTATTAAGCGTTTTGAAAAGAAATTCTTGTGTTAACAAATCTCCAGTGGAGGACGTAGGAGGCAAGGGTAGCGGCTTCATAGCAGTTTTTTGAGATATGTTATTAAGGAAGCGCTTCTGCTTAGATTTGGGAGCCATTCCAAAGTAAAAATAAAAGACAAGCAATCAGTCTAGCCAAGAATCAAAGTCTCTGCTCCCCTCAGTTAATCTTTTAACAGCTAATACGGAGAAGCCTTCTGGAGAGTAGAGCTGACTAAGTACGTCACATCAAACACAAAAGCTATAAGATCGCCATCTTGTGACGCAGCTAGAAAAGGGAGCCTTTTGCAAAGTTGAAGCTGGTATTTTAGATAGTAATAGAAGAAATTCCTCAGGAATGGTCCCCGCCCGAATTGGTTTTTAAATAGCTTAGCTTTGTCCTGGGGGGGGGGGCAATCTGCCTAGGGCTGCAAAAAAAAGCAGCTGCGGAGAACTGGCTGGAGTAAAA
This sequence comes from Thamnophis elegans, assembly GCF_009769535.1. Taxonomy (NCBI): domain Eukaryota; kingdom Metazoa; phylum Chordata; class Lepidosauria; order Squamata; family Natricidae; genus Thamnophis; species Thamnophis elegans. The sequence continues at coordinate 11,756 of NW_022473611.1, forward strand.
GCTCAGCTGATGTTGAACCTCTTCTCCATTCACAGCAAAAAAAAGCTATGAATTACAAAGAGATCCTAACGACTGACCTTCTCCCTGCCCCTTTCTGCCAGAAAGGGGAGATATCTATAGATCTTATAAGATATACAAACCAGGACCCTGAGAGGAGCTTCGTTGAGCTCCCGACGGCGGCAGGCTCCTCCCCCCGAAGCCAGGTTTTAAGGGCTACGCGGAAGGTCTGAAGGGTGGTGAGGGTACGAATCTCCACGGGGAGTTCGTTCCATAGGGTCGGAGTAGCCACCGAGAAGGCTCTCCTCCGGGTAGTTGCCAGTCGACATTGACCGGCTGATGGAATTCGGAGGAGGCCTAATCTATGGGATCTTATCGGCCTAGTGGAGGTAATTGGCAGTAGGCGGTCTCTCAAGTACCCAGATCCAATACCATGAAGGGCTTTGTAGGTGACAACTAGCACCTTGAAGCGCACCCGGAGATCAACAGGCAGCCAGTGCAGCTCGCGGAGGATAGGTGTTACGTGGGTGAAACGAGGTGCACCCACGATCGCTCGGGCGGCTGCATTCTGGACCAGCTGAAGTCGCCGAATACTCTTCAAGGGCAGCCCCATGTAGAGCACATTGCAGTACTCCAGCCTAGAGGTCACAAGGGCACGAGTGACTGTTGTGAGAGCCTCCCGGTTCAGGTAGGGACGCAACTGGTGCACCAGGCGAACCTGGGCAAATGCCCCCCTGGTCACAGCCAACAAATGGTGGTCAAAAGTTAGCTGTGGGTCCAGGAGGACTCCCAAGTTGCGGACCCTATCCGAGGGGTGTAATATTTGACCCCCCAGCCTGAGAGATGGAACACTTGGCCAATTAGTGGGAGGGAAGCACAACAGCCACTCGGTCTTATCTGGATTGAGTACAAGCTTGTTAACCCCCATCCAGTCTTTAACAGCCTCAAGGCCCTGGCTCATCACATCCATCACTTCATTGAGTTGGCACGGGGCGGACAGATACAACTGTGTATCGTCCGCATACTGGTGGTATTTTATCCCGTGCCGTCGAATGATCTCGCCTAGCGGTTTCATGTAGATATTAAAAAGTAGGGGGGACAGGACCGAACCCTGCGGCACCCCATATGTTAGGGGCCTAGGGGTCGATCTCTGCCCTCCGACTAACACCGACTGCGACCTGTCCGAGAGGTAAGAGGAGAACCACCGTAAAATAGTGCCTCCCACCCCCACCTCCCGCAGTCGTCGCAGAAGGATACCATGGTCGATGGTATCAAAAGCCGCCGAAAGGTCGAGGAGAACCAGGATGGAGGGATGGCCTCCATCTCTGGCTCTCCAGAGATCATCGGTCAATGTGACCAAAGCGGTTTCTGTGCTGTAGCCGGGTCTGAAGCCAGACTGGAATAGATCAAGATAACTCTTCCCCACCCTGCAGGACTCAAAGGCCAACTGCCCCCTCATAGGAGACCCCCCCCCCCAAAGAAGGGAGACCTGATGACACAGCATGAAATGAAGGGCGAGCATCTCATTTCCCCGTTGAGCTCCAGCGATGGCATCTGGGGAGGCTCTGCAGGACGTTGTCAAAACAGACAGGATTGGGGGGGGGGAAACAATACAAGCGAAGGTCAGCCCATTTTGACGTGAATGGTGGCCTCTATCTTGACTCCTCTGACCTTCCCTGCCAACCTTCCTCCCTGCACCGTATCTGAATGGGCCCGAAAGGAAATAGTTCTCCTACTAGTTCTTCATGGCTGAAACAAAACCAAAGGAGATCCCAGCATCTCACAGTACAGAAAGTCCTCGACCTATGGCCATTCGGTCATCAACCGTTCCAAGTTACAACAGCACTCAATGAATGTTGGTTCTGGCCGGTCCTTGGAGTTCTGGCCATCCCAGCACCCCCATAATCACACAATCGCTATCTGGATCTGGATCTGGTTATTTTTCCAACTAATTAAAGGAGGTGAAGATGTCCAACTTGTCTTCCTCTTCTTCCCCTTTTCCCCACAACAATCACCCTGTGAGGTGGGCTTATCTGCAAGAGAGTGTCTGTCGCGAGGTCAGCAAACAGGCTTTCAGGGCTAAGGCAGGACTTGAACTCACGATCTCCTGCTTCCTAGCCTGCTGCCTTAACCATTTTCAATGTTAAGGCAGGGCAGATTTTGGGCAGAGGCCGTGCTAGTCACCACTGCCGCCTTGTCTTCCAGCAGGAGCCGTGAGTCCAGCAGGAACTGAAGTTTCCTCCTGGGTCCTTCTGGGGTAGAGCAGCCCCATCCAAGAGCAAAGGAGAGAAACTCCTGGACACACAGACACACACACAAATATACACCAGACACAGCCCCTCCCTCTTGCCAGGGTTCAGCTGAAACTCCCTGCCTGTAGGGGGCAGCATAGAGTCCTAGCTGGGCCCTGAGAATTGAAATCAGAGCCTTCTGGTGATTGGCTCAAAGTCCCCAGCTGCCTTTGATGTCTAAGGCGGGACTAGAATGTACAATCATTTAGTGATTGGCACAGAGTCATCAAAGGGCCCCCACCTACTTTTCTACATAGCAAGATAGGTTGGCCACTGCCTTCCTCTCAACCTAACCCTGGCATTTCCTGGTGGTCTCCCAACCCTGCTTAAATCCAGCCTTGCATAAGCTTCTCCAAACCAGCCTGCTCCTGCATCCTATCGGTAGTACTCGATTTATGATCAGAATTGAGGCCAGAAATGCCATTGCTAAGCTAGGCGGTCGTTAAGTGAGTTGTCTTGAATTTTACAATATTTATTGCCACAGTTGTTAAGCGAATCACTGCGGTTGTTGAGTGAATCCAGCAGTCATGAAACAAACACCATTTCGCCCATTGATTTTACTAGTCATAAATCCATGTTGATTGCCAGGCACTCAAGTGGTCGTTATGTGCTGCACTAGTCATAAGTGTGAGGACCCATCATAAATCACTTTTTTAATGACTGTGGAACTTGGCACTGTCACTAAATGAATGAATATAAATCGAGGACTCCCTGTAGGGTACTTGGTAATACTGTACAAAATTGGATCCATTGTTTCTTCAGGCACCTTCTCTCAATGCCTTTTGAATATTAATAATATTTAATCTTTTATGCATATATTTCCCTCTCAGCTCCCCTTCATCTGGGCATGGAGAGGAAAACCTGGATTCTCTGGATCTCTAATACCAGATTCCAGATCTAAGGGACAAGATTCCCAATCGGGACTCCATCCCCAGAGAAGGGGCAGAATCTGGGGCTCCCCAACCTCTCCAGGCGACCGAGGGTTTCCCCTTCAGAGGGAGCCACTCCGGCTGAAGCCAATTCAGGGCTTAAAACCCCTTCAGGATTGTCTTATCAATGGATAAGCCCCCCCCCCAAGGGAAAGGCAGCCAGTTGGCGATTATTATTCAAATCTCAGGTCCAGGCCAATCAAAGGCTTGGCTTGTGACATCAGAGGATCCTCCTGAGCTCATTGGCTGCAGCTCGCCATGGCAACCTCCATCATCCTTGGGGAGTCTGGACCACATAATGGAGGCTCTGCTCAACATCCCTGGAAAGTGGCTGGATTGGATGTCTGGCACTGGGGGCATTGCAGGGTCTCCCTCGCCTGGGCTCCTCAGGAGGGAGAGACCCCTCCCTCTAAGGCATAACTAAAGGGAAGAGATTAGAAAAGTGGGGTTCAACCAACATGACAGATGTGCTGATACCTAACTATCACCAAACTTCTCATCCAACATATCAAAGGTTCCTGTCTCTTGAAAGGGCCTGGGAGCAGCCAGCTGGGGGGCTCCAATGTGAGCTATGAAAAAAAATGGCTTCAGGATGTCGCAGTTGGAGAGGCATTGAGACCCCAAAGGTAGAAACTGACCTGGGCTAATTAACCTAAAAAGAGATTCCATTGGCCAGTAGTTATTTCCCAAACAGACTCATCCTGCTGGTTGACTCATTTATATATTTTTATTTTTTTATTACTCAGAGTTTTATCCACCTTTATTCTTTCTCCAAATAGCTGAAGGCAGTGAACATACTGAAGACTCCATCATCCGCACAACAACATTCTTGTGAGGGAGGCTGTGGCTGAGAGAGAGGGACTGGCTCAAGGGGACGAACCAGGATTTCCTGCCTTGTGGGACAGGTAAGTACTTGGGGGGGGGGCTCTTTCCTAATCTGAATGGTCCCCCCCTTTTCCTCTCCTGAGAAACCCCCTAGCAGTGCCAGAGGTGGCCAATTTGACCAATCACAGATTCTGACTCCTTTGGAGAGTCTTGAGAGAAGAGAAGCCTCAAATTGGAGCCAGAATCAAATGGGAAGTCAGATAGTTTGAAGGGAGATCAGTTGTGATGGATTAAGTCAGAGTTTCTCAAACTGGGCCACTTGAAGGCATCTGTGGACTTTAGGCAGTTAACAAAATGTCCCCTGAACTGAGAGAGGATGTGACTGTGTCTCTCCATTTTCCAAACAGGTCAGCAGCAGGGAAGAAAAGGTCCTTTAGGGAATATCCTTGGGCTGTTTTCTCATTGAGCAGTGATGGCCTCCATGATCTCCAGATTAACCAGATTCTGTTGACTTTCAGATCCAGGAATCCATGAAAGACAAACAACGGATGAAAGAGAAGCACAGTTGTCTCAAGCAGACAGTGGATCAACTTCAGACCACAACAGAAGACCTGCAGAAAACTCTGTGGGGCAACAAAGGAAGCTTGGACCATGTCAACACGATGATCCACCAGTTAGAGCCAGAGAAAGAATCTTTGGTGAAACACAATGAAGAACTCCAGAAAGAAATGTCTGAGGTTCCTAGCCAAGTGGTCTTCCTCAAACTTGAGAAGGCTGCCTTAGAACCTCTGAGAAGCTCCTCAAAGAGATCTGGAACCTTCTTAAGAACTCAAGAAGCACCTCTAGAGTCTGCAGCATGAACTGGCTGAGATGCACCAAAGTTCCACTTTGTGGAGAAAAGCCACTCCAGCCAACTGAAGCAGAAAGTCTCCATTGTTCAGAATGTGAGGGAAAATGAGAAGAAGCAGCTCAACCATCTGCAGCAGCAGCAGACCTGTGTTTACCAGGCCAGAATGGAAGACCTGCATAAAACTCTGGAAGACAACAGAGAAGGATTGACCCATGTCAGAATGACGATCCAAGAATTAGAGCTGCAGAACAGGTGTTTGGAGAAAGACAGGGAAGATCTCCACAGGGAGGTCACCAGCCAAGTGGCCTTCTTCAGAAATGATGTTGGCACTCCTGAGTGAGCAGCACATGAGACAATTTTGCTGACACTCTCTCTCTCCATACCTGGAATAGAGGAATGGCAGCCTTTTACCCATTTGAAAGAGAAAAGAGATTCCTCCCCTCCCTTCCCTTCACTTGCCACCCAGTGTGCCAGGGGAGTCAGGAGAGCCCCACCCTTACCAGCTGAAGCCCCTCCCTTACCCCCATCTTACCAGTCACTCTGCAGGACTGTCAGCCGAGCTGAAAGCCTCCCAGCCACCGAGCATCAGGGCCTGAGAGCACTGAGGAATCCCAGGGCTCCGAGCCAAGAAGGAGGGTGGAGGTGATGGCCGTGGCAGTGGCGAGGTTGGTAGCGATGGATCCCCAGGCTCTGCTCCAAGCCTTGGAGTGCCATCTGAGGCCGAGGGGCAGCAATGAGGAGGGTGAGGGCTCTGCTGTGGGGAGGGCAGAGAGTCTGAACAGAGCCGGATCTGGGACCCAGAACCGAGCAGCCAAACGAGCCAAGCAGCTGGGATCTGGGCAGCCCACAGGAGAAGAGAGGAGAACAGCTAGAAGCTGAACTGGGAGCCGAGGGGTCTGCAGGAGACGCTTCGAGGTAGCAAATACCCCCAGAGGCCCCAAGGCTGACGGAGCTGGTGGCAGAGCTGGAAGGCAGGGCTGGGTTGAGGGTCTCGGGGGCAGGCAGAAACTCCTGCTGCTCCAGAGGCTGCAAGAGAGAAGCAACAGGAGGGAGAAGCCAGGGGCCACCAAGGCCAACTGGAGCTGGTCAGTGGCCAGTGGGTGGTGGGTGGTGAAGTAGTCTTAGGGATGGTAGAACAGAGGAGGAAGATTGATAGGGCTGGAAGTGACTTTGGAGGTCTTCTAGTCCAACCCTTTGCTCAAGGCAGGAACTTTATACCATCCCAGTCAAATGGTTCTCTTGTCCACTTTGAAAACTTCCAAAGATGGAGCACTCACTACTTTGGGAGGCAACTTATTCCACGGCTTAATTGTTCCTACTGTCTGAAAACTTCTCCTGACTTCTAGATTGGGTCTCTCTTTAACAAACTCCCACCCGTTGCCTCTTCTCTTTCCCTCCAGGGCCCTGGAGATGAAGTCACTCCCCACTTCTCTGTAGTAGCTCCTAAAAGTGCCAGAAGATTCTATCATGGCTGCCCAATCCTTCCCACCTTCTCTCTGCTAGACATAGCAAACTCACTCAACTGTTCATCAAATGATTTGACCTCTAGACCTTAAATCATCTTTGTTCTTCTTCTATTCACATTGTCCGGTATCTCCACAACTTTTTCTTTTCCAGGGTGACCAGAACTGGACAAAGTATTCCAAGGATGGTCTGACCAGTGAGACAGAAAGCTCTACCAGCTCTTCTCTCCCTCTTGAATCTTCTCCTCTTTTATTGCTGCCTAAGTCTGCCTGGGCCTATTTTGTCATCTGCAGCAGAGTTCTGGCTGGTCCTTAAGTGCTTTGCCAGGAGATCCTTCCAGAGGTGCCACTGCTGAGCCAGGTACCCCCTGTTCTGTACCTGGGCATTGGGGTCTCCTCAGTGCTGATCCTGGCTTTTCTCATCAGTGAACTGCATCTTGTTAGGTAGCGTCCAATGTTTGTGTCTTCTGGATATTGAGCTTATATTCTAGTAATTCCCACAAGCTTGGTGCCATCTGCAAACGTGATGAGTTCCCTTTCTATCCCCTCACATAGATCACTTAGCAAGATATGGAAGAGTCTGGGGCCCAAGGCAGAAACTTGAGGTGCCCCTCTGAATATTTCTCTCCATGTAGATGTCGCTCCATGAAGGACTACTCACTGGGTGCAATTGGTCAGCCACCTTAGGAAGTTTGTGCTTATTTGGAATTGTATACCCATATATCTCTTTTGTGTTCTTTTCACATATTTTTTTCCTTTGTGCCTAAAAAGAAATTCAAAGAAGGAATTAAGCATTTCTGCATTCATAGTTTGGGGCATCCACATATGGAATCCTTCCCAGCGTCTCTAGAAACTAGAATAGATTAACAGAGTTGGAAGGGAGCTTGTAGGTCATCTGGTCCAATGCCCCCACCCAAGCAGGAGACCCTACACCATTTCTAACATGTTCCTGTCCAGTCTCTAGTTTAAACTTTCCAAGGATGAAGCTCCCACACCTTCTGAAGGCAACTTCTGCTCCATTGGTTGATTGGTCTCCCCGTCAGAAAATTTCTCCTTTGTTCTAGGTTGAATCTCTCCTTGTTCAGTTTCTCTCCATTATTCCTTGTCCGGCCTTCAGGTGCCTTAGAAAATAGCTTAGCCCCTTTCTTTCTGTGACAGCCCCTCAAATATTGGAAGATGCTCTCATGTCTCCCCTGGTCCTTCTCTTCACTAGACTATCCATGCCCAGTTCCTGCAACTGTTCTTGGTATGCTTTGGCCTCCAGTTTCCTAATAGCAATAGCACTTATATATCACTTCATAGTGCTTTTACATCAGAAAAAGTAAGTCTCCCTGATCTGACCAATTTTAATCTTTTGTCAAGAACATGTCCGTTCCACTCACATGTTTTGAAAAAATAAAGGAGGGATTGTAGGAAGTTATCACCCAGCCCTCTCCCAGGAAAATGAAATCCTAGGAAATATTGAAAAGGCAGAATATTTCTCTGGACGTGAAAAAGAAGAAATATGTTTTAAAAGACAGAATAGCTGTCTGCAGCTTCCTGCCCATCCCCCTTTTTCAATTAAAGCCATTAAAGTCTGAGGTAGTCCACTTTACATAATAAAGAGTTCTCCCCTTCAGCTCCAGAGTGATGGAATTAAGGCATGATAATATTGGCCCTTTATCCAACTCGCCACATGGCATCGGAGAAGTCAACCAAACCTGGATTCAAAACACAGCCTAGAGAGTTGCCCCTGCATGGCTCCATGGGAGTCTGACAACCAATCAGTATACTAGCTCAAGATCAAAGGCCAGCAGGCATAAAACCAGGAACTCAGCTTCTCTTCTTCTCTTTTCTTCTCCACCAACATTGAAGCATGTGATCACCCTTTCTGTTCAGGACTCAACCCATGTGGTCCACCATTAAAACCATCTTTCCAAGCAGCCTCCATGTCTCAAGTGTCTTTTTCCCCACTTGGAGCCGAACCCAGAGGGACATTTCTTCCAACAATTCAAAACCTCCAAAAAATGAAAAAAACATCCAAACAAACCCCCATAAAACTACATTAAAAAGTGCATAAAAAGAAAAAAGAAAAGAACCAATTCAGGTGAGGAAGTGGGGGGGGGACCCCTGCGGAGTCTGGATGCCAACTTGGGGAGAGTCGGAATAACATTTTCCTTCCAGTTGTTCAGCAGCTGCTTGCCTGGATGCTCAGCCATCATGCCTGAGTCCTGCAGGTCATTTTCCACCAGATATCCAGGAATTTGAACCCCTGGCACGGTCCTTCTTGACCTGGGCAACTAGACAGCCAATCTGGGTTTCTGCCATGTGTGTTTTCCCCGTATTGTTTATGGGAGAGACTCTCTTTGTCCGATTCCTCTCCTGAGTCCTGTCCTGCATGCTTGAACCTCAGTTGTAGCCCTCGTCTTCCTCAGAGCACACAGGGCCCACAACCACATCAAGGTCCTGCCTCATGGGGGGACTGTGGTTCTTCACACACAGTCAGCCAGATGTTCAGACTGGATGTCAGCTGTTCCAAGGAAATCGGCCTTTGGCAATTGACCGATGGTGACGTTTTCAATGCCGATGGGGTTCAAATAGGGCTCCAGTTGTTTTGGGATTCCACCCATGGCAGCTACTCATCCTGGGGCAAAAGAAACACCAATTTAATATTTCAATAAAAAAATAATAAGTAAGCAAGAAACAATGAATAAATAAAACTTAGCAATCAAAATAATATTTAAAACTACCAGGCTCCCACTCTTCTTCCTTTTCAGCTCCCAAGGCCAACATCCCCACCCAAAAGCCCAAAGCAGGAAATGCAAAGCAACCAAGGACCCCAGGTGACCTCAGGAGACCCCAAATCCTCTCCCTTCAGCCAGGACTCTTCTTTGGGACAAGTCCTCCGGCCACTCACTTCCTGCAGCCTCCAAGTTGCCAACTGACTGCAGTCACCTGGGTTTCTCTGCCTCTCCAATGGAATCCATGTAAGAATTATACAACAATAATATCATCATAATGGGGAAAACCTGACAACCAAATTCCTCCAAACACTTTCCAACCATCACATTGTTGTGCAAGGTAGAACATCTGACATCCTTCGCTCATCAATGGAGGTGATGTTGGATGGTAGATGAGGTTCGGGTACGTATGATTCCACAGTGATTATGGTGGCCTCCACATCTTTGCTTTGTTACTCTGGTGACACTTGCAGACACCTTTTTCTGGGGATTGAAGAAGAAGAAAATAAAATATAACTGACTGGTACATTGTTTTCTTAACAATGATAATAAAGCTTATTCTTAACGGGAGCTTTTCAAGAAAACATTGGGGGTTGGACTAGAAGACCTTCAAGGTCCCTTCCAGCCCTGAGGGATTCTATCCTTTCCCCTGTTAGTTCCACCAACATTTGGGGGGGCTTTCAGTGCCCCAGGGCTCCCCAGGTTGTGGTGAGGATACTCCCTTTAACAGGAGTAACTTGTTTGCATTGATGGTAAAAAATGCAGAGGCCAACGAATAAATAGACCCCAACGATGAACAATGTGACTTTCCAGGGGTCTCCAAAGATGGTCTGGGGTCTTTCCCTGGATGGCTGCAGCAGCTCGTTTGGGTCCATTTCTGAAAGAGGAAAGGGGTGGAGGAAGAAGAGTCAATCTCTGGTTTTAATGGTTGGTGAAGGGGGCCCTGGCAGGCTGGCAGCTGGGAAGGGGTTTTAGAGATCTGGGCTGAGTTGCCTGGCCCTCACTCGCTCAGCTGATCAGCGGGCCATAATTAAGGGGCGGAGCCTCCATGAGGTGACGGGGAAGGGAAAGGCTGCCTCCTGTGCTGGCCACGCCCACCCCTTCACTTATACTGGCCCACCCCAAAAAAGTCAGGCTAGGGCTTATTTTCAGGGAAAGACGGTATTTCTGACCTGTCCCGTTGTTCCCTCAATGCTCGGTTCTCCCTGAGGAGCTCCTGGTCCTCTGCAGCTTATTGCTGAACTCTGCAGTGGAGATGATGGCTTTCCTTGTTTACATCATTGAGTTCTTTCTCCAAACTCTTGATTCTGTATTGGTTGTTTTCTCTGAGGAGTTCCACCTTCTCCCCAGCTTGTTTTTGAACCCTGCAACTCAGATCTCGATTCTCTTTTCTGAGCTGGTCTCATCTGAAATATTTCTTCTGTAAAAGATCTAAACCAGAGTAAAATGAACTTCCTTGGGTTTGTTACGTGAGTCATCAGACTTCTTTAAAATTAAAACTAATTAAAATACGTGGTATTTTGTTTATTGGCTTGCAATTCAATAGAATAGAATAGAATTCTTTATTGGCCAAGTGTGATTGGACACACAAGGAATTTGTCTCTGGTGCAGGTGGTATCTGAACATAAGGAGAATAAAATACATTTGTCAAGAATCATAAGCTACAACACTTAATGATAGTCATAGGATACAAATAAGCAATCGGGAAACAATCAATATCAATATAAATCGTAAGGATGTAAGCCACAAAGCTACAGTCCTGCAGTCATAAGTGGGAGGAGATGGGTGATAGGAACGATGAGAAAACTAATAGTAATGCAGCCTTAGTGAATGGTTGTGTGTCTATGTATAATTTTCTGTGTTTTGAACAAGTTGAAAAGAGTCTGGTCTTATTTTTCCCAACCTTATTCCAGGCAATGTAATTCAACCTAGAAATATGGGTAATAGGGGGGAGGGGGGAGAGAGAGAGAGCTAAGGAGTATTTAAGATGAAATTCTGGAAGAAAAGTCAGGGCTGCTAGCTAAAAATTTCTTGCTGTTCAGTTTCTCTTCAAAATCATTGGAAAGCTCCTCCTTTTCTGTAATTTGTTGGATACTTTTCACCGAAAACTCCTTGTTCTTCATCTGGAGCTCCTCTTTTTCTGACAAGAGCCTTGAAATTTCCATGGTCTTCCTGTAAATTATGAAGAACAGAGAGAAATTGGCCTCCTTCCTTTTTTTCACTTGAAACATGACATTGTTTTGTAAACTAAAAAAAGATATCAAACATAACTTGGTGTGTTTTGTGTGTCTCTCTGTGTGTATATATATAAAATTCAGTTTTTCTCTTTCTGCTATAACAACCAGCAGTTTCTCCTTACAGGAAACAAAACTTCAGCCATTTGTTGGGGTATATGAGAAATCAGTAGATTTTCAGGGGCTTCAGCTGTGCCTGAATGCTTCTGCAGCCACATTATTCTACTTTTTTAAATTCTCTTTTTTCCCCCCTAAGAGATTCCAGATCACAGGATCCAATCTGGGTCGATCACCAGGACCTCAGGCTGAGCCTCCTGAGCTTTGGGACTCCTGCTGGGACCCCCCCTCAGGAACTCAGGGACTTGAGGAGGGTCAGCAGCCCCCGGGGGTCTCCAGGGAAGCCTTGCCTCTTCCCCGCCTCTTCCTCTTCCTCTTCGGGACTTTGAATTAAGGCATCAAACAGACAAGAGACAGAGACTGTACAGGCAGTCCTTGACTTACGGCAGTTCATCTAGTGACCATTCAAACTTACAATGTCACTGAAAAAGAGACTTGTGACCGTTTTTCACACTTATGACCATTTCAGCATCCCCATGGTCACATGATCAAAATTTAGATGCTGTGCAATTGGTTCCTATTTATGACGGTCGCAGAGTCCGGGGGTCACGTGATCCCCTTTTGTGACCTTCTGACCAGCAAAGTCAATGGGGAAGTCAGGTTCACTTAACAACCCTGTTACTAACTTAACCACTGCAGTGATTCACTTAACAACTGTGGCAAGAAAGGTCGTAAAATGGGGCAAAATTCCCTTAACAACTGTTTCGCTTAGCAACAGAAGTTTTGGAGTCAATTGTGGTCATGAGTGGAGGACTACCTGTTGTAGGAAATCTCGTAAAATCCAGAGGAGGGGGCTTGGGGCCTGGGGAAGGGGAAACATTAACAAAAGATCAAAAACTCCTCCCTGCCCGTCTTTGCATGGAATCCATCCCAACCTCCTAGAGAAGCTCAGAGAGAGCCAGGAATTCCTCCTCTTCTCAGCTGGAGGAAAGAAACGGTTCAGGTGGAATCCAATTGACAGGAAGAAGTAGATAGAAAATAATGTTCCCTCACTTATACATGTAATGGCATGAAAGGATTTGTCTGGTTATGATTAGCTTCGATGGCCTCAGATCGCAGCCTTGCAAGGTAAAAGAGAGAATTGGAGGGGATTCAGGAGACCCTCTAACCTCCCAGTCAAATGCCTCTCCAGTCTCTTCTCCAAAGCCTCCAGGGATGGAGCCCCCACAACTTCTGGAGGGAGGCCCTTCCACAAATTCATTGTTCTCCCTGTCAGAAAATGTCTCCTGGATTCTAGGTCGATTCTCTCCTGCATCAGTTTCGATCTGTCACTTCTAGTCCTGCCTTTAGGAGCTTTGGGGATTAGCTGGACCCCCTCCTCTCTGTGGCAGCCTCTCAACTGTTGGAAGGCTGCTATCAGGACACCCCGAATCCTTCTCTTCATTAGCCCAGATGGACGAAGTTCCTGCCCTTGTTCATCATGCGATTCAACCTCCAGATCCCTCCTCATCTTTCTTGCTCTTCTCTGCACAGTTTGCAGACTCTCAAGATCTTGTTTGCATCAGGTGACCAAAACTGGATGTGGGATTCCAAGTGAGGCCTTACAAAAGCAGTATAAAGCGTGTATAGCATGCAGCATAAAGAGGATGTAAAGTGCATCCTATAAAGTCTATCAATTATATAGTAGCAGATGAATTCCCAAAAGAAAACAGCTGCAGCTTTAAAGATTTTCCATTTCATTTTTACCACTAAGCCACACGTGCTTTGAAGTCCTTTCAGTGGAGCCTGTAAAATCCATCACGGGTTTCATCAGAGCTCTGAACAACGGAGCTTCTTCCAGGACTCCTAAGAGGGTTGATTTCGCTTCTCCTCCAAATTACAAGGAAAAAGTCTCCAGACTGTTCAAAATTGGCTGCTGAACTGCAGGGAGAAATCTCACCCAAAGGTTGTGCACGACAATGACAGTTGCCGTTTTATTTTACTGTATGGTCTTCTTTAAACACAAACACACACACACATACACAGATACAGACACACACACACCAATTTTAGGTCAAAATTCTCCATTTTGTCTAACGTATCATAATTATTCAAAAATTCCTGGCATATTTTTTTCTCTGAATAAGCTTATTGTATGAGTTTGAAAGACAACAGTCCAGTTGCTTGTGTAGGGGTGTCGGCCACTTTCCATTGTGCTAATTGTGTGTGTGTGTGTGTGTGTGTGTGTGTGTGTGTAAATTTGTTGTCTGCACTCTAGCTGATTTTCTCACAAAGCGGGGAACTCCTTGAGGAAGACGGGCAGTTCAGAAACGTGAAAAAAAGAAAAAATCCCCGGAGGCTTCCGACCTCTGTGCTCCTCCACTCCCTCTCCAACCCCTGATCTCCTCCCTCACAGCCGAATGCGGCTCCTTCTCCAGCAGGGTCTCCTCCCTGCTTTTACGGCCAGAAGCCCCTGCAGGATTGGAGATCTCTCACTGCCCCACCCTCCTGTCCTCTGGATCCCTCCTGGAGGCCAAGAGACTGGCCACCCTCCTCTCTCTGGGAGCCGGACTGGCCAGCAGACCAAGGGAAGGGCTGGAGGCAGAGGGGATTTTAACGTCTCCATTTGCACCCAGAAGAAAGCCAATCTCAAGCTGAAAGAAGCCCCCCCGTGACCCCCCTCTCCTCTCCTGAAAGGCGTCCGGTCTCTTCGTCCATTTCCCTGGACACAGGATGACCGCTGAGTCTGACTCTGTCCACTGCCTCAGACATTCAGCCAGACAAGGAGTTCCCCACCAGTGTTTCCAAAACCACCAGGAGCCCCTGTGGATCCCCCTGCGAGACCCCTGGAGTCGACAAATCTGCCTTTGCTTTTCTCCCAGAGATTCTGAGAGATTCTCTTCAGATCAGGATCTGTCTGATCTCGGTCTCTCTCTGGAGTTGGAGGGTCTTCCTGGCCAGCCTCCCCTTTTCCTTCCCTGCACTGATGATTGTGGTCCTTGGATTCACATCCGGGGCTGTTTCTCTTCCCATCCAGGAGGAAAAGTTTTTTTATCATCCCCTCCAATTTCACCCCTCCCTTTCTTTCCTTGGAGGCACCAGTGGGGGCTTCAGACCCTCAACCTTCCCTGGGACACAGCAGGTTTCTCTGTTTCTTTGGGAAAGGTTCCTTCCA
>NW_022473611.1:26775-60789 GCF_009769535.1 Thamnophis elegans
TCCAGTCACATAACCACCCAGACACAGAACCAAGCCATGCCCACCCAGTCACAAGACCACGAAGACACACCCACCCGGACCCATGCCTACCCAGACATAGAACCAAGCCACACCCACCAAGTCACATGACCACCCAGCTACACCCACAGAACCTGTAGTGAAAAAATTTGAATTCCACCACTGGATCCAGCCCTCTTCCAATAACCGACTCATATTACACAGGAGTGTAAGATCTGCTCACTATTATACCCGATTGTCAGACATGGAAAAATGAATTCAGTTACAAGAGAGGAGATTTTAACTGAATGAGAGGAAAAATATGATAAAAGGATGAGCTGTTTTAGAGCTGCGCCAGTAAAGCAGAGAAGTTCAGTCTCCTCTTCATGGATCGTCTGAGAGCAAAGACTGAGCAGCCATCAGTCAGAGAAGCTTGAACTGGGATTCCTGCAGAGAGGAGGGGTTGGGCTAGATGGTCTCAGGGTCTCCTCCTAATTTATAAAGATTGTCATGCCACAACATGTACCGAATTTTTCAGAGTATAAGATGCACCGGAGTATAAGACGCACCAAGGTTTTGAAGAGGCATTTTGTTAAAAAAAGTAGGTAGGTAGATAGAGGGAGGGAGAGAAAGAGGTAGCAATACAGTAGGTAGGTAGGGAGAGAGAGAGAGAGTAGTAAGGTAGGGAGATAGATAAAAGGATAGAGAGAGAGAGAAATAGAGAGAGATATAGAGATAGAGAAATACAGTAGGTAGGGAGAGGGATAGAGAGAGAGAAATAAAAAGAGATAGAGAGAGAAATACAGTAGGGAGGGAGGGAGAGAGAGTAGGTAGATAGGTAGATGT
This sequence comes from Thamnophis elegans, assembly GCF_009769535.1. Lineage (NCBI taxonomy): Eukaryota > Metazoa > Chordata > Lepidosauria > Squamata > Natricidae > Thamnophis > Thamnophis elegans. Next base: position 27,619 of record NW_022473611.1, read on the forward strand.
TTCCAGATGTATTTATCCATGTGCTGGAGAAGGAAATCGCTGACAATCTGCAGCACCTAAGACTTTGTTTCTGCTGGCACAGCACTTGATCAATGTAATTCTCATCAACCAGATAAAGAACTTTCCAAGAGGGGGGAAAAAGTTTTTACACTCTGCAAATCTCCCCTAAACAGCCCATTTTTGTGAAAACGCCCCCCTATTTTTTAAAAAAAGTCATGAATAGCCTGGGGGGAGGGGCTTGCAGAGTGCTCCTTGTTGGAGGGGCAAAAATGGTCTATTTATTGCTCATTACTGGCCTCCCCAGCCCCCAGGAGCTCTCTGAAAACCTCCATAAGGGTATGCAGGGCCATTTTGGTGAAGGGGGCGGGGCTTCATAAGGCAAAAAATGCTGTATTGGATGTATAAGACGGACCCAGATTTTCAGCCTCTTTTTTGAGGGAAAAAGGTGTTTCTTATATTCTGAAAAATACGGGAACTCTTGTGCTGTTGTTGCTCTAGCCCCACCTAGTGGCCGGGGGCAGATAAGCCTAACTGTAAGGTCTGAAGCCAGACTCCATTTTCTGTCAGCCTTTGGAGAAGATGGAAGCAGCCATTGTAACCGAGACTCCTGGTCATCCGGAGACGGCCTCCGTCCCTTACACGGAGCATCACTGGAGAGGTTCCAGCTGCTTCTTTGCTGGCTGTTAGTTAATGCTGCCTATCTCGTCTTTCTATTTGATTTCCACTCTTTGCATCTCCTCAGTTTCACCTGCCCTCTTCTCCCAATAAAGCATCCAGATCCACGCCAGGCTCCCTTTCATTGGAGGAGAAAAGGGGGGCTTAGCTGCCTGTCCCGCTGCACACAGACCCATGTGCAATGGGGACGGAAGAAAGGGGGAATTCCACCAGGCTAATCACAAACCCACAAATACAGAATTATTTTGAAAAGTTAAGTTTAAGTGTAATAAATTTATAATGCCGCCCAATCCCGAAGGACTCCAGACGGCTTACATAAAAGACAATTTGAGAAGTACTAAAAAGTCTAAAAGTAAAAGACAAGCAGGTTAAAACACAACACACACTCAACCGTAGTGGGGCTGGACCTCATTCAAGAGGTCAACAGCCCCAGCCTGCCAGAAAAGCCGGTCTTAATAGACTTTTGAAGGCCATGAGAGTGGGAGGGTCCAGATCTCTGGGGGGTAGATCATTCCATAGGGCTGGAACAGCTACAGAGAAGGCCCTCCCCCGAGGAGCCGCCAAACGACATTCTCTAGTTGACGGCACACGGAGAAGGCCCACCCTGTGGATCTTATCGGACCGCTGGGAGGTATGTGGCAGAAGACGGTCCCGTAGAAGACAGGCCCTAAGCCATGTAGGGCTTTAAAGGTGATAACCAGCACCTTGAAGTGCGTTCGGAGACTGATCGGAAGCCAGTGCAGCTCATGGAGGATGGGTGTAACATGGGTGTATCTAGGTACACCCAATATCGCTCGCGCAGCTGCATTCTGGACCAGTTGTAGTCTCCGAACGCTTTTTAGGGGCAGCCCCATGTAGATCGCATTGCAGTAGTCGAGTCTTGAGGTGACAAGGGCATGAGTGACCATTTGAAGTGCCCCCCGGTCCAGGTAGGGCCGCAACTGGTGCACCAGGCGAACCTGGGCAAAAGCTCCCCTGGTCACAGCTGACAAATGGTGTTCTAATGTCAGCTGTGGGTCCAGGAGGACACCCAAGTTGTGGGCCCTCTCTGAGGGGTGTAAGATTTCACACACACCCCAGGCTTAGGGATGGATTATCTGGACTATCCTTGGTGGGCACATCCATAGCCACTCGGTCTTGTCAGGGTTGAGTGCAAGCTTGTTTATTCCCATCCAGACCCTAACAGCTTCCAGGCACTGGCACATCACTTCCACCGCTTCACTGAGTTGGCACAGGGCGGACAGATACAACTGGGTATCGTCCCCATACTGATGGTATTTAATCCCGTGCCGGTGAATGATCTCACCCAGCGAAAAAAAATACAGCATTTTCCAATTAGCAGTGCTAAATATAAAAATGCCATGGTATCTACTTTTTGGAACCATTAATTCCCTGAGTAATTAAATTGGCCAGATCTGTTGAGATGCTTCCCCTCCTTCTCCTCTGGATTCCTCCTCCAAAGGATCTAAGATTAATGGATCCATATCGGGATCCCCTTACCTGCCATGGCTGCAGCTTTGGAGACCCCAAGATCTTTTCATCCTCCTTCCTACTCCTCCTCGATCTGGAGGAATATGCAGCATTCAGGGCCTGGGCCAGAGTCTTTGTGAGACTGTAATGGTTGTTGTTATTTCGGGCCCTTAATCTATCCCTTTTCCACTGGTTCTCCAGTGGGGCTTTCTGGGTGCATCTTCTGCGACCTTTGACAGAAAAGACATTCTTTGAAAGAGAACAATGAAAATAATGATCTTGAAACATTGCTTCCACAAAGAAAAAGTGTTCAAAAGCAGAATCTTTTGGCCTTTCTTTATATAGATAACCAAAGTTCCAAATACTATGGATGTATTTGAGAAGTCTGCGCTTGTTTATTCTGTACCCGTTAAAGTTTGTGAGGATCCAGACTTTCCCCTCAATGGGTCCTGGGAGACGCATAAGTGTTAAATGGAAAGGAAGAATTCTCTCCCAAATGGAATCATATTCCATGAAGTGAACAAAGACGTTGACTTGTCTCCACTTAGAGAGGGAATCCCTGACGGCTGCTGTATATCCAGTCTTTGAGAACAGTTGTGATATAACCACACAAATTCCATTCCTGACAAGCACAGGAGTAAAAACCCTCATGAAATTCTCTCCCTTTTCTGTGGCTGAAGCAAAGAGGCCAATCAGGGTCCATCTGAAGTGGAGGAGCAGCTGGACAATTGCTGGGTAATGGAATCCTTCTTTGGGGTACATGTGGTGGAAAAAGGGGAATTTGCTTTTATCACTGAGAGCCTCTGAAGCTGATCCATAATTGATCTGGAAAAGGAATTGAAAGGATTAGAGCCATGATGGGGAACCTGAGGCATGCACAGCGTCCCCTCCTGGCACACCAGCCACCCCAGCCCAGCTCCACTAGCATCCACATGCAGGCACACCTCCTGCCAGCCAGCTGGTTTTCGGGCCTTTGTGGAGGGCCAGGGCGGGGGAGGCATGAGTATGCAGTGTGTTTTTGTGTGCGTGCGTGCGTGTGTGCATGCTCATATTGCGCAGGAAACTCCGGTGGGCTGGAACGAATGGTCTGGGCCTCCAGTGTTTTCTCGCTCAGTTGGAGGATTCCTTCAGCCTTCAAACAGTTTCAGGGGTTTTATTTTTTATTTTTTTGCTTCGAGGTTGGTGCAGGAGGCTTCCCAGGGCCAAAATGGGGTGCAGAAAGCACAGGGTTTTTCCCCCCATTTTGGCCCTGGAAAGCCTTTTGCGCCAACCTGGGAGCAAAGAAAAAACCCTGCAACTGTTTGAAGGCTGAAGGAAGCCTCCAAGTGAGCCAGGAAGCACTGGGAGGGGGGGAGGCCATCCACACTCACTTCCAGCCCACCAGAGTTTTCTGCCCCAGTGCAGAAATGAGAGCCTGTCTTGTGGAGCCCACTGCCGCTTGGGCGAGAAGGACAATGACACGGAGAAGAAGAAGAGGAGGAGGAGAATGGCGAGGATTTGCAGGAGCCGGCAGGGAGCAGGTCAGGTGGGGCTGGCTGGCTGGGGAGGGGGCAATCATGGTGCTTAGGTGGCATCAGCCTCCATGCCCGAACTGTGCCAGGGAGGAAATGAGAGGCCCTGCTTGAATGGGGATGAAAGTACACACACCCACCCTGCCTCACTGCTCAGCTGTCTTCCACACCATTGGCAGCAGTTTAGGTGCCCTGGCTGAAGCACACTTTCTCTCATGAAATGCAAGCATAGAATAAACTGAGCCTGGTTTGTTCTCAGTCTTTTCAGTGGCCACAAACTACTAGCAAAAGTGCCATTTGATCACAAGGCAAGAAATGTTTCCCCTTTTGCATTGGAGCATCCCAGTCGGGACAAGAAAGACAAAGAAAAATAAGGAAAGAGGGGAAGAAAGAATGAAGAGGGGAACTAACAGAAGGGAAGGAAGGAGACTATAATGAGAGAGAGTGAAGGTGTGAGGTAAATCCTGCCTTAGCACTTGATCTCCAGCAGCCCTGCTGCCTTTTACCAACCCCTTGTCCCCTCCTCCTGACCTCTCCTAGTGGTCTCCCATCCTATCATTGAGGATGCTTTGGTTACAAAGCTAGGTCTCATAAGGAGAGAGAGTGGGCCTCCCTCTGACCCACATACTTTGCCCTCCTGCACACACCATTGGCAACCAAGGAGAGTGAGCACAGCAGCAGTGAGAGCACGCCCACCACGGCCTCCAAAATCAACCACAATGGGGCCCTCATTGAAATTGAGTTTGACAACCCTGGACTAACAGATGACCTGAGTGCTGCATGTGTTGCTCTCAAACTTCCAAAGTCTGAGTCAAGGTTAGAAAAATTATCAGTGTGCATTCAACAGCAAAGGTCACATTAATCAAAAGCACGTCAAATGCAAACTTTTACCTTTCAATAAAAAGGTGTTTGTATCATTGAAAGTGCTGTTATTGGGGGGGGGGGGGGTTCAGATAAAAGACATTAATCACCTATGAGTTGTTTTTCTAAATCAAAACCTCATTATTCAGGTTAAATTGTCATGTTGGCAATCCGAGATAAGCAAGTGGGTTTTGGATTGTGGTTTGGGCATTCGGTCTCTAAAAGGTTTGCCATCACTGGATTAGAGCATACACAGAGTGTAACCTAATTCAGCTTTTCTTAAATTGCTGGTGAGAGACTCTCCATTGTAACCTAAGGTGCCAACTGCATGGATAAAACTTCTAGGTCAGCGATGGCAAACCTTTTTTTGGCTCACGTGCTACAAGCGAGGGAGCACAGGGGGGTAGTGCACAGGCGTGACCCACCCATAATGCAGTGTGTGACACCTCCCCCCCCCAATGTGCATGCGTGCATAACAGGCATGACCCCTGATTTTTCCATGCTTTTTTCACCCTCCCGAGGTAACAGAGTTTTTATAGGAGATTGGTGAGGGCGAAAACAGCCTCCCCCGCCTCTCCTGAGACCCTCCATCCTGGTTCTAGGCGAATTGCCAACCTTAGCCTAGCAAAGTAACGTCTTGTGAAAAGTAAAATGTGGATTCTGCCAAGGAGCCTTGTTTGTATCTTAAAATGTAAGTTCTGCATTCCCTAACAAAGCTCTTAGTTATTTGCCAGAAAATGTATTTCTTTACCCTTCTAAAGTCCATTGTTTTCAGAGCACTGAGAAAAATCATGAAATTCACATGACATAGATTTATATTTCTATAGCAATGACGTTCTGTGCAAACTGTGTGAGCTGTAAGATGTTTGGAAAAGTTTTTGGTGTGCTCCTGTTTCTCTCTCTCTGCCTGCTCTGTTAAGGTGGGAGACCAAAAGGTCGTCCAGTCTTTGCTTTCTGCAGAAATAAAGCTGATAATCCGTAGCCTCATCTTCAGAGTTTCACTGGACTTATCAGATTCTGAGCTGCATTCAAAAACCTTCCACAATGAAGAATGCTGTGTTATATTTGGGGTCAGATCAAGTCCACAATATTAGATTTTAATAAATCCAATCGTTCTCATGAAAGCATTAGTATAATTGGTTAATTAGACATTGTTTAAAATATTAAAGACAGAATATTAGCAAGATTGTATAATAAAAGCGGAAAATAATAAACAAATTAAAAACTATAAACAATGTAATCATATTACTGTATCTCACCCCTACAATTTATTGCAATTAGATTAACATGTGCAAATGCCAACTGAAGTATTCTATTCCAATAAACGGCCCTACTATAATTTTGAGGGTTGCTGCATATTTTAATGCTTCTATGGCCCAGATTCTTTGTGGAGGAATCTTTTTAGCTTCTTCTCCAGTTGTACAAGAAACAGGGAGACGTCAATTCCTAATAAAGTTTGTCAGTAATACAATCCAAAATTGGTCTTTAATTGAAATTTTGTCTGTTCTAACAGCCACAATTTTCTGAGTCTGTCAGTTTCCATAGATTAAATTTAATGCCAATACCCATATTTTCTGATTTTAGGCAAAGCAGAAATTGTGTAAGTTCCCAAATCAGCTCTGAGGGGCAGCAGCTGGAGTCCTTTTGTCCATCCCAAGATACTCCTCAGCGGCTGGGATTGGGTTGGTTCTGCTAGTGGTTTCTCTCTGAAGCCCCAAACATCAGATTGATGTAAGAACATGGGGAAAACCTTGGCCTCAGATACTTCAATAATTGGGGTTGAGGAAGCCGTATTTCGATGACATTCTGATCGCTGCTTCCAGCCGCTCAGAACTCATCGAAATCCTTAGGAAGGTCCTCCTGTGTTTTAGGGGTTTAAAACTCAAACGCAGCAAATGCTCGTTTGCTGTTCCTAGGGTGGAGTTCTTGGGTGTCTTGATTGATGCCCAAGGAATCCACCCTACACCTGCTAAGGTGGCAGCCATCAGGAATGCCCCCACTCTCTCCTCCAAGGCGGAGCTGCAGGCGTTCCTGGGGCTTTTGAATTTTTACGCGCCATTCGTGCCGCATAAGGCATCACTAGTCCAGCCGCTGCATCGGTTACTTGACCGATCTGCGGCCTGGCACTGGGGCAGCCGCGAAGCACATGCGTTCGCAGCTGTTAAAGACACGCTTACATCAGCGGTTGTCTTAGTACAGTATAGCGACAAGCTGCCGCTGATGTTAGCCTGTGACGCCTCCCCTTACGGTCTGGGGGCGGTCCTGAGCCATGTCCTCCCAAATGGCTCAGAGGCCCCCGTGGCTTTTTACTCCCGGACACTCTCCTCAGCGGAGCGCAACTACAGCCAGATAGACAAGGAGGCTCTGGCTGCAGTGTCCGGGGTTAAAAAGTTTCATGACTATTTGTATGGTCGGCATTTTACTCTTGTCACTGACCATAAGCCGCTCCTTGGGCTTTTGGCTGGCGACAAGCCGACCCCCCCCCCCATCCTCTCTCCCAGGATGACGTGCTGGACGGAGTTCCTCGCTGCGTATTCTTATACGTTGCTCTACCGTCCAAGCAAGCAGCTAGGGCATGCTGATGCCCTTAGACGCTGCCCCCTGCCGGATGCTGACCCAAGCCCGGTACCCTCCCTGTCTGTCCTTTTGATTGCTTCCTCCAAGGGGATGGCCATTGGGGAAGGTAGACAACTGTTTCCGGCCATTTAAAGCCCGGCAAGCTGAGCTGTCCCCCAACGGCGGCTGCCTCATTTGGGGGGATCGGATAGTGATCCCTGCTGCGTTGCGGACCCAGGTCCTGCCTCTGCTCCACAAAGACCACCCCGGCATAGCGCGGATGAAGGCATTAGCCCGCAGCTATGTCTGGTGGCCTTTGCTGGACTCAGAGATTGTGGCCTACGTAGGCCGCTGCACCACCTGCCAGCTCTCCCGTCCTAACCCCCCAGCCGGACCTGCTCAAGAGTGGGAGGCTCCGAGAGGCCCGTGGTCCCACCTCCACATAGATTTTGCCGGCCCCTTCCATGGCCAGACATTCCTGATTGTGGTAGATGCCTACTCTCGCTGGATGGAACTGGTCCTCATGACCTCCACCTCAGCTGAGAGTACGGCCAGGGCCCTTCGCCGCTTTTTCGCAACCCACGGGTTGCCGGACGTAATCGTATCTGACAACGGGCCCCAATTTACTTCTACTGCATTTCAGGAATTCCTGGCCTGTCAGGGAATCCAGGACGCGCCCACAGCCCCGTACCACCCAGCCTGCAATGGCCGGGCGGAACGGGCGGTCCGCTCAGCAAAGGAGGCACTGGGCCGCATGGACCGGGGCGATTGGCAGATGAGGGTGGCGGCTTACCTGCTAAGCCAACACTCCACCCCCTGCCCAACGACCAACAAAAGCCCCACGGAGCTCTTGATGGGCTGGTGGCTGCGGACCCCCTGGATAGGCTTCACCCACTCTATTCAGGGGCATGCGCTCTAAGCCGGGGGGAAGGGGTGTTGAGGATTTATAAAATCCTCCATTTACGACCGGGAAGCCAGCAACAGTCTAGGCTGCGCCCTGATTAGCCTGTTACTAGCCAGCCGAGCCAACCTGATTGGCCAGGATACTGCGTCAGAAGAAGAACCCAAGTCTTCCTCACAGAGTATATAATCCAATGTGTAAGTATGATAATATCACAGTGTAAATCACCATATTCCAATAGGTATTCTCTCCTTCTGTTGATACAGCCTAGGATTGCAATGGCTTTTCTTGGCTGCTGCCACACATTGTTGGCTCACATTTGAGAGATTGTCCTTATCCCTCTCACAGTTCCTGCTATTGAGCCAGGTTTCACCTAATCTGTACCTGTACATTTGGTATTTCTAGCCTCAGTGGAAGACTTTAGTTTTCTCTACATTGAATTTCATTTCGTTAAATACTCCCAGTGTTCAAATCTATCTAGATCCATCTGGATCTTGAGCCTATCTTCTGGGGTGTTGGTTATTCCTGCCACTTTCGTGTCATTTGCAAATTTGATGATTTCCCTCATCCAAACCATTGATGAAGATGTTGAAGAGTATTGGGCCTAAAATGGAACCTTGAGGTCCCCCACTGCTTCTTTCACTTCATGCAGACGTAGTTCCATTGAGGACCACAGGCTGAGTCCATCTGGGGGTGATGCTGTCTATCCCACATATTTTTAGTTTACCAAGAGGTAGATGGTGGTTTACTTTGTCAAAGCCTTTCTAAAATCCAAGTACTGTATACTACGTGCACTGCCTTTTGCTGGTCCACTAAATCAGCCATTTTTGTCAAAGAATGAAACAACATTTATTTATCATCTGTGTTTGGATCCTTCATTCGTTGAAGTAAATTGTCAATATCTAGACTGAATAACGGGGGTTCGAATCTGCATCCTTCCCTTCCTCCTTAGTAAGTATCAATCCTTCTTCTCATGGCTCCATTGAGCCCAAACCTCCCTCTTAAACAAGGAACTGGAGAAAGAGCTTGGATCAGGGCCAACAGGCTGAGCTCCATTTTGAGGGCAACCAATTTCCTACAAAATATTTCTCTGTTAATTATCACAAATGCACTAACATCTAGAAAGCCAGCAAACCGTGTTTTACTTTGCTGATATAGATGAGATATTTAAGGACAAATTTGTTACCAATATTAGATTATTAACATGCAATACTTATTATAAAATCTATATAGTTATTCACTACCTAAAACCTTCTGGTTCTTCTGCAAGAAATGCATTTTTCTCAAGTTTAACTAAGAGGATCATGGCATACATGACTGCATCTATTGCTCACCCACCACTAACCACCACTCACTTTACCAGATGGAGAAAAACATAAACCTGTGGGATTTTGTAGATGCCTCCTAATGTTGATGCCTGGATGGAGATGTCCCTGTCAGCTCCATCAAAAAGAGCCAAAAGGTTGTCCTTCCTTCCACAGCCGTAGTTGGGGACATTGGCTTCTCCAATGGAGAGAATGTCCAGCAAGGCATCTGAAGTGTGGAAAGTGCTCAAATAGTTGTCATGCATGTTGTAGCCCAGTGTGAGATTGTGCAGGAGCTGGGAATTCTTCTTGAGAAGTTGAATGTTGAAAATCAATAGTAAGCCATTAGAAAAAGAAGAAATTTGCCTATTGTAAAAAAAATGTTATTATAATCAACAGCAACAACAAATACTGTTTTTTAATATATAATCCTCCAGAAGCCTACTGAACCTTAAGCCAACATTGATCCAAAACCAATGATCAGTTACACAAATATGGGAATTGGCTGAGGTACAACAACTACAATCGATTCCATCACTACTTTAAATAAAATTCATGATTCAAGCAATAAATTAAGGATTGAACTGAGAGAGAAAAATAATCTGCAGCCCTTTCAGCTTTTTTTCAGACCCCTTTTTGAGTCCCTTTCACAAAATCAGACAAGAGAGAGAAGACAAGGAAATCAAAATCATTCAGGAAATTAGACATATCCCCCAATATAGGGAATAAATGAAAAATAAAAAAACAGAAAAGAAGGAGAGTGTTAGAATGGAGGGAGTGCAATTCCATTCACCCTGAATGACTTACAAATCATGGAAAACAAACTGAACAGAAGGAGCCACGTTGAAAAGCAACTTTGTATGCAATGTTTCTGCTCCACTGTTGACTATACCAATGAGATGGTCTCCTGGGCTGTAAAAGCTCTGTGGTCGTTTTCCATCCTGGTGCTCCGAACTCAGTGGGCATTTTATTCTCAGCTTCCCAGAAACTGGATGGGATAAAAGCAGCATCAGAACCAGAAGCAGGAGGTCCATCATTCATGGGGTGAATCAATCAATCCCCTTCCTGTTTCTTAAGAAGAATGAGAAGAATTCAAAGGATTCTCACAAGGTGGAATATGATCCAGTGTCTTTCCTGATTCAAACACAGAGAAACACAGCTTCACCTGGAAAGGAGAGAGACAGACATTCAAGAGCACAGACCCTGCCTGTCCCAAAACTCCCTATTTCTCTGCCCAAAGATTCCCTTGGAGGATTCGGCCAAAGAGCAGAGCTGAAACTTTTATCATAATTCTCCCTCTCAAGAGGGATCCCTGGATAATTCAATCAGTTCTTGGACTCAAAGGTTGTTGGGAAATTCTGTGGAGGGAAATGAAAGGGAAATAATCCCCATGTGATTCATAATAACAGAGGCAGAGATTGAATTAAATTGGTCATCTAGAATTGAGAGGTTTGGGGTCTCCATGCTTGAAACTGACTCCAGAGGGAATACACGGTGCCTGTGGCTGAAGAAACAAATAAATCTGATATTTGTTACATAAAGACAAAACTCCAGGGGACAGTTAATGCCAGAGCATGTCACAGTTCTGAAATAGCTGCCAGCTGAGTTGGAACCAAAGTTTCCTTTATTTTGAAAGCTAATGCTCAAGGGCATCACACAAAAGGGCTTATGCAATAGTGCAGCCAGTCTGTTGAACAAAATCAACTTTAGTGAAAAAGTAGTTGCCAAAATTTTGCAGAGTTAAAATAAATCAATATCCAAATGAAAAGAGATGGGGAAATCAAGGCTGCCTCTCTCACCCCATGTGGTGAGGGGAGTGAGGGAAGGAGGGAAGGGAAGCTCTGGACCTTCATGTTGCAGATGGAAAGGTGATCTACAACCCCCCACCCCCACCCCCAGGTTCTATCTTCTGAGTCCTGGAAACAGAGTAGAGACCATATTCCATATTCCACTGCCACCTGTTTCCATGCATGGACCACCCAGGGGAAAGCAAAGCCCAGACTCAAAGAGAAGGCCCAGGGGCAGCCCCCATGCCCCATTCCTGTGAAGAGATTGTGGGATTCATTGTCTACAGGTGAAACTCGAAAAATTAGAATGTGTTGATTTGGGGAGTCATGTCATCTGCTGTTTTTGGTCCACTGTGCTTCATTAAGTCCAGGGTCAATGCAGCCGTCTACCAGGAGATTTTGGAGCACTTCATGCTTCCTTCTGCAGACGAGCTTTATGGGGATGCTGACTTCATTTTCCAGCAGGACGTGGCACCTTCCCACACTGCCAAAAGCACCAAAACCTGGTTCAATGATCGTGGGATTACTGTGCTTGATTGGCCAGCAAACTCTCCTGACCTGAACCCCATAGAGAATCTTTGGGGCATTGCCAAGAGAAAGATGAGAGACATGAGACCAAGCAATGCAGAAGAGCTGAAGGCCGCTATTGAAGCATTCTGGTCTTCCATAACACCTCAGCAGTGCCACAGGCTGATAGCTTCCATGCCATGCTGCATTGAGGCAGTAATTGCTGCAAAAGGGGCCCAAACCAAGTACTGAGTACATATGCATGTTTATACTTTTCAGAGGTCCGATATAATCATCACAATTATGACAAATCACGACTTGAACTATCTTGCTTTGCATGTAATGAGTCTTATCTCATATATTAGTTTCACCTTTTAAATTGCATTACTGAAATAAATGAACTTTTGTGCGATATTCTAATTTTTCGATCTTCACCTGTAGTTTTTGAAATAAACAATGACCAGCTGAAACTCCCAAGAGAAAACAATGCTCATTTTATTTACTGCTTTTCAAAGTGAATGGACCACCACACAAACACACGCAGGTACGGTGGACACACCTTAAGTCATTGATACATTTGCCTTGTATCCCCAATTGCCCTTAACAATTTACCTCCCATCTTTTCCTCATTGGCTTAGTAAGTAAGATGTTGTGGGAAACAGAGTTCTATGGTTTCTACAGAATTGTAGGAAGACAGGTTGGCCTGTGATGGAAATACATTTTATATGCTTTTAACCTCATGAGCTGGGCTGGAGCCTGAGAATTGTACTTAGGAGCCGGGATCAGAGGCCTTTGCTCTGTTAGAAACCGGCCATAACCAGAATTCACTGATATGATCGTTACTCTAGAGAGAACCCCTAGGAACTAGGACCATGAAAGGAAATTCGTAAATAAGGGCAGGGGGAGATAGAATTAGGGTAGCTGGAGATGTAATCAGGGGCGGAGAAAAGGTATTCGTTTTAAACACTTTGGATAGGTTGTGACATCATGATTATTAAGCCAATGAAGAAGAGGTGGGAGGAAATTTGTAAGGGTTCTAGGGAATGCAAGGCAAATGGATTGATGATTTGGGGTGTGTCCAATGTACCTGTGTGTGCTTTGCAAAGTGCAGAATAAAATTTCCATTCTTTTCTCTGGGACGTTTTGGCTGTTGATTGTTTATTTCCAAACTAGGCAATGAATCCCACAGGGTCATCCAGCCCCCAAATCTGATACTAGATCCAGCAAGAGGCAGCTGGATTGACTAGGGAGACCCTCTCAAGGGGCTTCTGGGGCTCCCTCCCTGCCCCAATGGGCTCTGCTTGGGACCCTCTTCCCCACCATGCAGGAATCAAAGGCCAACTGCCGCCTCATAGGAGACACCCCCCCCAAAGAAGGGAGACCTGATGACACAGCATGAAGTGAAGGGCGAGCATCTCATTTCCCCTTGAGCTCCAGCGATGGCATCTGGGGAGGCTCTGCAGGACGTGGTCAAAACAGACAGGATGCGGGGTGGGTTTGTCACAAAAATACAAGAGAAGCTCAGCCCATTTTGACGTGAATGGTAGCCTCTATCTTGAAATAGGAAGGAAATAGTTCTCCTACTAGTTCTTCATGGCTGAAACAAAAGAAAAGGAGATCCCAGCATCTCACAGTACAGAAAGTCCTCGACCTATGGCCATTCGGTCATCAACCGTTCCAAGTTACAACAGCACTCAATGAATGTTGGTTCTGGCTGGTCCTTGGAGTTCTGGCCATCCCAGCACCCCCATAATCACACAATCGCTATCTGGATCTGGATCTGGTTATTTTTCCAACTAATTAAAGGAGGTGAAGATGTCCAACTTGTCTTCCTCTTCCTCCTCTTTTCCCCACAACAATCACCCTGTGAGGTGGGCTTGTCTGAAAGAGAGGGTCTGTCGCGAGGTCAGCAAACAGGCTTTCAGGGCTAAGGCAGGACTTGAACTCACGATCTCCTGCTTCCTAGCCTGCTGCCTTAACCCTTGTCAATTTTCAATGTTAAGGCAGGGCAGATTTTGGGCAGAGGCCCTGCTAGTCACCACTGCCGCCTTGTCTTCCAGCAGGAACCAAAGTTTCCTCCTGGGTCCTTCTGGGGTAGAGCAGCCCCATCCGAGAGCAAAGGAGAGAAACTCCTGGACACACAGACACACAAATATACACAGACACACAAATATATACCAGCCACAGCCCCTTCCTCTTGCCAGGGTTCAGCTGAAACTCACTGCCTGTAGGGGGCAGCATAGAGTCCTAGCTGGGCCCAGGAATTGAAATCAGAGCCTTCTGGTGATTGGCTCAAAGTCCCCAGCTGCCTTTGATGTCTAAGGCGGGACTAGAATGCACAGTCATTTAGTGATTGGCACAGAGTAATTAAAGGACCCCCACCTACTTTTCTACATAGCAAGATAGGTTGGCCACTGCCTTCCTCTCAACCTAACCCTGGCATTTCCTGGTGGTCTCCCAACCCTGCTTAAATCCAGCCCTGCATAAGCTTCTCCAAACCAGCCTGCTCCTGCATCCTATCAGTAGTTCTCGACTTATGATTAGAATTTGGGCCAGAAATGCCATTGCTAAACTAGGCGGTCGTTAAGTGAGTTGTCTTGAATTTTACAATATTTATTGCCACAGTTGTTAAGCGAATCACTGCGGTTGTTGAGTGAATCCAGCAGTCATGAAACAAACACCATTTCGCCCATTGATTTTACTAGTCATAAATCCATGTTGATTGCCAGGCACTCAAGTGGTCATTATGTGCTGCACTAGTCGTAAGTGTGAGGACCCATCATAAATCACTTTTTAATGACTGTGGAACTTGGCATGAATGGATATAAATCAAGGACTTCCTGTAGCGTACTTGGTAAGACTGCATAAAATTGGATTCATTTTTTCTTCAGGCACCTTCTCTCAATGCCTTTTGAATATTAATAATATTTAATCTTTTATGCATATATTTCCCTCTCGGCTCCCTTTCATCTGGGCATGGAGAGGAAAACCTGGATTCTCTGGATCTCTAATACCAGATTCCAGATCCAAGGGGCAAGATTCCCAATCTGGACTCCATCCCCAGAGAAGGGGCAGATTCTGGGGCTCCCCAACCTCTCCAGGCGACCGAGGATTCCCCCTTCAGAGGGAGCCACTTTGGCTGAAGCCAATTCAGGGCTTAAAACCCCTTCAGGATTGGCTTATCAATGGATAAGCCCCCCCCCTCCCCCAAGGGAAAGGCAGCCAGTTGGAGATTATTATTCAAATCTCAGGTCCAGGCCAATCAAATGCTTGGCTTGTGACATCAGAGGCTCCTCCTGAGCTCATTGACTGGAGCTCACCATGGCAACCTCCAACATCCTTGGGGAGTCTGGATCACATAATGGAGGCTCTGCTCAACATCCCTGGAAAGTGGCTGGATTGGATGGATGGCACTGGGGGCATCGCAGGGTCTCCCTCGCCTGGGCTCCTCAGGAGGGAGAGACCCCTCCCTCTAAGGCAGAACTAAGGGGGAGAGATTAGAAAAGTGGGGGTTCAACCAAACACGACAATGTGATCTAGGGAAAAAAAATTGGCTCCAGGTTGTCCCAGTTGGAGAGGCATTGAGACCCCAAAGGTAGAAACAGACCTGGGCTAATTAACCTAAAAAGAGATTCCATTGGCCACATGTAGTTATTTCCCAAACAGACTCATCCTGCTGGTTGACTCATTTATATATTTTTATTTTTTATTACTCAGAGTTTTATCCACCTTTATTCTTTCTCTAAATAGCTGAAGGCAGTGAACATACTGAAGACTCCATCATCCTCAGAACAACATGCTTGTGAGGGAGGCTGTGGCTGAGAGAGAGGGACTGGCTCAAGGGGACGAACCAGGATTTCCTGCCTTGGATGGGACAGGTAAGTACTTGGAGGGGGGGCTCTTTCCTAATCCGAATGGTCCCCCCCTTTACCTCTCCTGGGAAACCCCCTAGCAGTGCCAGAGGTGGCCGAATTGACCAATCACAGATTCTGACTCCTTTGGAGAGTCTTGAGAGAAGAGAAGCCTCAAATTGGAGCCAGAATCTAATGGCAAATCAAGATAGTTTGAAGGGCGATCAGTTGTGATGGATTAAGTCAGAGTTTCTCAAACTGGGCCACTTGAAGGCATCTGTGAACTTTAGGCAGTTAGCAAACCTATCTGAACTGAGAGAAGAAGTGACTGTCTCTCCATTTTCCAAACAGGTCAGCAGCAAGGAAGAAAAGGTCCTTTAGGGAATATCCTTGGGCTATTTTTCCCAATGAGCAGTGATGGCCTCCATGATCTCCAGTTTAACCAGATTCCGTTGACTTTCAGATCCAGGAATCCATGAAGGACAAACAATGGACGAAAGAACAGCACAGTTGTCTCAAGCAGACAGTGGATCAACTTCAGACCACAAGAGAAGACCTGCAGAAAACTCTGCTGGAGAAAAAAAGGAAGCTTGGACCATGCCAACACGATGATCCACCAGTTAGAGCTAGAGAAAGAATCTTTGGTGAAACACACTGAAGAACTCCAGAAAGAAATGTCTGAGGTTCCTAGCCAAGTGGCCTTCCTCAAACTTGAGAAGGCTGCCTTACAATCTTTGAGAAGTTCCTCAAAGTTGTCTGGAACCTTCTTAAGAACTCAAGAAGCACCTCTAGAGTCTGCAGCATGAACTGGCTGAGATGGACCAAAGTTCCACTTTGTGGAGAAAAGCCACTCCAGCCAACTGAAGCAGAAAGTCTCCATTGTTCAGAATGTGAGGGGAAATGAGAAGAAGCACCTCAATCATCTGCAACAGCAGCAGACCTGTGTTTACCAGGCCAGAATGGAAGACCTGCAGAAAACTCTGGAGGACAACAGAGAAGGATTGACCCATGTCAGAATGGCCATCCATGAATTAAAGCTGCAGAACAGGTGTTTGGAGAAAGACAGGGAAGATCTCCACAGGGAGGTCACCAGCCAAGTGACCTTCTTCAGAAATGATGTTGGCACTCCTGAGTGACCAGCACATGGGACAACTTTACTGACACTCTCTCTCCCCATACCTGGAATGGAGGAATGGCAGCCTTTTACCCATTTGAAAGATTCATCCCCTTCCTTCCCTTGACTTGCCACCCAGTATGCCAGGGGAGTCAGGAGAGCCCCACCCTTACCAGCTGGAGCCCCTCCCTTACCCTCACCTTACCAGTCACTGCAGGACTGTCAGCTGAGCTGAAAGCCTCCCAGCCACCGAGCATCAGGGCCTGAGAGCACTGAGGAATCCCAGGGCTCCGAGCCAAGAAGGAGGGTGGAGGTGATGGCCGTGGCAGTGACGAGGTTGGTAGCGGTGGATCCCCAGGCTCAGCTCCAAGCCTTGGAGTGCCATCTGAGGCCAAGGGGCAGCAATGAGGAGGGTGAGGGCTCTACTGTGGGGAGAGCAGAGAGTCTGAACAGAGCCGGATCTGCGAGCAGCCAAACGAGCCGAGCAGCTGGGATCTGGGCAGCCCACAGGAGAAGAAAGGAGAACAGCTAGAAGCCGAACTGGGAGCCGAGGGGTCTGCAGGAGACGCTTCGAGGCAGCAAATACCCCCAGAGGCCGCAAGGCTGACGGAGCTGGTGGCAGAGCTGGAGGACAGGGCTGGGTTGAGGGTCTCGGGGGCAGGCAGAAGAAACTCCTGCTGCTCCAGAGGCTGCAAGAGAGAAGCAACAGGAGGGGGAAGCCAGGGGCCACCAAGGCCAACTGGAGCTGGTCAGTGGTCGGTGGTTGGTGGGTGGTGAAGTAGTCTTAGGTATGGTAGAACAGAGGAGGAAGATTTATAGGGCTGGAAGGGACTTTGGAGGTCTTCTAGTCCAACCCTTTGCTCAAGGCAGGAACTTTATTGGCATTGGGGTCTCCTCAGTGCAGATCCTGGCTTTTCTCACCAGTGAACTGCATCTTGTTAGGTAGCGTCCAATGTTTATGTCTTCTGGATATTGAGCTTATATTCTTGTAATTTCCCCAAGCTTGGTGCCATCTGCAAACCTGATGAGTTCCCTTTCTATCCCCTCACATAGATCACTTAGCAAGATATGGAAGAGTCCGGGGCCCAAGGCAGAAACTTGAGGTGCCCCTCTGAATATTTCTCTCCATGTAGATGTCGCTCCATGAAGGACTCCTCACTGGGTGCAATTGGTCAGCCACCTTAGGAAGTTTGTGCTTATTTGGAATTGTATACCGATATATCTCTCTTGTGTTCTTTGCACATTTTTTTTTCCTTTGTGCCTAAAAAGAAATTCAAAGAAGGAATTAAGCATTTCTGCATTCACAGTTTGGGGCATCCACATATGGAATCCTTCTCAGCCTCTCTAGAAACTAGAATAGATTAACAGAGTTGGAAGGGAGCTTGTAGGTCATCTGGTCCAATGCCCCCACCCAAGCAGGAGACCCTACACCATTTCTAACAGGTTCCTGTCCAGTCTCTAGTTTAAACCTTCCAGGGATGAAGCTCCCACACCTTCTGAAGGCAACTTCTGCTCCATTGGTTGATTGGTCTCCCCGTCAGAAAATTTTTCCTTTGTTCTAGGTTGAATCTCTCCTTGTTCAATTTCCCTCCATTATTCCTTGTCCGGCCTTCAGGTGCCTTAGAAAATAGCTTGGCCCCTTTCTTTCTGTGACAGCCCCTCAAGTATTGGAAGATACTCTCATGTCTCCCCTGGTCCTTCTCTTCACTAGACTATCCATGCCCAGTTCCTGCAACTGTTCTTGGTATGCTTTGGCCTCCAGTTTCCTAATAGCAATAGCACTTATATATCACTTCATAGTGCTTTTACATCAGAAAAAGTAAGTCTCCCTGATCTAACCAATTTTAATCTTTTGTCAAGAACATTTGCGTTCCACTCACATGTTTTGAAAAAATAAGGAGGGATTGTAGGAAGTTATCACCCAGCTCTCTCCCAGAAAAATGAAATCCTAGGAAATATTGAAAAGAGAGAATATTTCTCTGGATGTGAAAAAGAAGAAATATGTTTTAAAAGACAGAATAGCTGCCTGCAGCTTCCTGCCCATCCCCCCTTTTCAATGAGCCATTAAAGTCTAAGCTAGTCCACTTTACATAATAAAGAGTTCTCCCCTTCAGCTCCAGAGTGATGGAATTAAGGCATGACAATATTGGCCCTTTATCCAACTCGCCACATGGTATCTGAGAACTCAACCAAACCTGGATTCAAAACGCAGCCTAGAGAGTTGCCCCTGCATGGCTCCATGGGAGACATGACAACCAATCAGAATACAAGATCAAGATCAAAGGCCAGAGAGGGCATAAAACCAGGGACTCAGCTTCTCTTCTTCTCTTTTCTTCTACACCAATATTGAAGCATGTGATCACCTTTTCTGTTCAGGACTCAAGCCATGTGGTCCTGTCCACATTAAAACCATCTTTCCAAGCAGCCTCCATGTCTCCAGTGTCTTTTTCCCCACTTGGAGCCGAACCTAGAGGGACATTTCTTCCAACAATTCAAAACCTCCAAAAAATGAAAAAAACATCCAAACAAACCTCCATAAAACTACATTAAAAAGTGCATAAAAAGAAAAAAGAAAAGAAAAGAACCAATTCAGGTGAGGAAGTGGGGGGGGGGAACCCCTGCTGAGTCTGAATATCAACCTGGGGAGAATCGGAATAACATTTTCCTTCCAGTTGTTCAGCAGCTGCTGGCCTGGATGCTCAGCCATCATCCCTGAGTCCTGCAGGTCATTTTCCACCAGATATCCAGGAATTTGAACCGCTGGCAAGGTCCTTCTTGACCTGGGCAACTAGACAGCCAATCTGGGTTTCTGCCATGTGTGTTTTCCCCTATTGTTTATGGGAGAGACTCTCTTTGTCCGATTCCTCTCCTGAGTCCTGTCCAGCATGCTTGAACCTCAGTTGTAGCCCTCGTCTTCCTCAGAGCACACAAGCCCCACAACCACATCAAGGTCCTGCCTCACGGGGGGATTGTGGTTCTTCACACAGCCAGCCAGTTGTTCAGACTGGATGTCAGCTGTTCCAAGGAAATCGGCCTTTGGCAATTGACCGATGGTGACGTTTTCAATGCCGATGGGGTTCAAATAGGGCTCCAGTTGTTTTGGGATTCCACCCATGGCAGCTATTCATCCTGGGGCAAAAGAAGCACCAATTTAATATTTTAATAAAAAATAATAATTAGGCAAGGAACAATAAATAAATAAAACTTAGCAGTCAAATTAATATTTAAAACTACCAGGCTCCCACTCTTCTTCCTTTTCAGCTTCCAAGGCCAACATCCCCACCCAAAAGCCCAAAGCAGGAAATGCAAAGCAACCAAGGACCCCAGGTGACCTCAAGAGACCCCAAATCCTCTCCCTTCAGCCAGGACTCTTCTTTTGGACAAGTCCTCCGGCCACTCACTTCCTGCAGCCTCCAAGTTGCCAACTGACTGCAGCCACCTGGGTTTCTCTGCCTCTCCAATGGAATCCATGTAAGAATTACACAACAATAATATCATCATAATGGGAAAAACCTGACAACCAAATTCCTCCAAACACTTTCCAACCATCACATTGTTGTGCAAGGCAGAACATCTGACATCCTTCGCTCATCAATTGAGGTGATCTTGGGGTAGATGAGGTTCTGGTATGTATGATTCCACAGTGATTATGGTGGCCTCCGCATCTTTGCTTAGTTACTCTGGTGACACTTGCAGACACCTTTTTCTGGGGATTGAAGAAGAAAAAAATAAAATATAACTAACTGGTACATTATTTCTGAAGGATAATAATAAAGCTTACTCTTTTTTTTTAAGTTAATGTTTCCTGTCGAAAACTTTTATTTCATTTTCATTTTATACCATCACTGTGCATTTAAAAAAAAGCAATAACACAATTCATCTTCCACCATGGAAGTGGTGGGTGGTGGTGGGTGAATAATAGATGCAGTCATGTATGCCATGATCCTCTTAGTTAAACTTGAGAAAAATGCATTCCTTGAAGAAGAACCAGAAGGTTTTAGGTAGTGAATAGCCATATAGATTTTATAATAAATATTGTATGTTAATAATCTAATATTGATAACAAATTTGTCCTTAAATATCTCATCTATATCAGCAAAGTGAAACAGGGTTTGCTGGCTTTCTAGATGTTAGTGCATTTGTCATAATTATCAGAGAAATATTATGTAAGAAATTGATTGCCCTCAAAATGGAGCTCAGCCTGTTGGCCCTGATCCAAGCTCTTTCTCCAGGTCCTTGTTTAAGAGGGTGGTTTGGGCTCAATGGAGCCATGAGAAGAAGGATTGATACTTTCCAAGGAGGAAGGGAAGGATGCATATTTGAACCCCTGTTATTCAGTCTAGATATTGACTACTTATTTCAACGAATGAAGGATCCAAACACAGATGATAAATAAATGTTGTTTCATTCTTTGACAAAAATGGCTCATTTAGTGGACCAGCAAAAGGCAGTGCACGTAGTATACAGTACTTGGATTTTAGAAAGGCTTTGACAAAATAAACCACCATCTACCACTTGGTAAGCTAAAAAAATATGGGATAGACAGCATCACCTCCAGATGGACTCAGCCTGTGGTCCTCAATGGAACTACGTCTGCATAGAGGGAAACAAGCAGTGGGGGACCTCAAGGTTCCATTTTAGGCCCAGAACTCTTCAACATCTTCATTCATTATTTGGATGAGGGATAGATGGGGAACTCATCAATGTTGCAAATGACACGAAAGTGGCAGGAATAGCCAACACCGCAGAAGATAGGCTCAAGATCCAGATGGATCTAGATAGATTTGAACACTGGGAGTATTTAACAAAATGAAATTCAGTGTAGAGAAAAGTAAAGTCTTACACTTAGGCTAGAAAAACCAAATGTACAGGTACAGATTAGGTGAAACCTGGCTCAATAGCAGGAACTGTGAGAGGGATCTTGGTATTTTACTGAGTTGAAAACTGTTTTATTTCATTTTCATTTTCATTTTATACAATCACTTATATACTGTGCAATTAAGAAAGCAATAAACACAACTCATCTTCTATTCCACCGTGGAAAACCAACATAACACTTCAATCCTCCATACACCCTTTCTTCTCCCCCTCCAACTTTCATTTCTCCCCTCCAGCATTCCCCTCTTCTACTTCCCTTCCCCCTCAGACATTCCTTTCTCCCCTTCCCTCCATCTCACCCTCCTTACATTCCCCTCTCATTCCCTCTTTACTTCTCCCTCTTCTTTCCCTCTACTCCTCACTTTGGTGTATTTCTACTTTTCATTAATCTATTCAATTTATATTTTACACTAAAATTTAAAAAAATGAAAAAAAAGGAAAATAAAAGGAAAAGAGAAAAAAAAGAAAAAAGAACAACAGTATACGAGTGCGTTCTTATTGTTCTGAAAATTGAAACTATATCTCCACCCTCCCCCCCTCCCCCCCGTAAACCCCCCTCCCTAACCCCCTTCCGACTTCCCAGGTCCCATACCCGGCATAACTCTTTATCAAGCACAGTCTGGAGTATATTGAAACCAAATAGATTAGAAATTAAAAGATAAAAGATAAAGAAAAAAAAAGGGAATAAAAAAAAACAAAAAAAAAGAAAAACAGGAAAAATCAATAAGCTCTCTACATTGAGCTCAGCTTCCCATCATTATTAAAACTTAAACAATGTACATCATTCCTAATTTCAGTTAATTTATTGCTTGCAGGATTTCAAACTATGTTGAAACCAAGTGAGTTAATCAAATGGAATTCTCTAGCTAGGGGCCTTGTCTCTTTATCTAAATATCCAAACCTTTAATTTGTCCCTTTTACCTCCTTCTCTATAAAGCAATTTAAACACTCAAGTGCTTCTCTTGGTTTCCATTCCAACTCCTCTCATCCTGCCTCTACCCGTGTCCCTATATATATTTTATTTTCATCCATACTCCTCTCATATTTGCTCCGCCTTCCTGCGGACTCTCTGGTATATCCTTCCAGACATTATATTCAAATAACAGTTTATACAAAAATCAGCTTACTTTCTGGCTCAAAATAAGCTCTAATTGAACCTTCACTACGCTCCCATCTACCCCACACTTCCCAACTCCATTCATCCTAAACCACAATCCAAGAACATCACGATCTCCACCCTCCTCACCCTAGAGAATAAATCGTAAACAATTTAAATAAAAATTCAAAGTTATCCATCAAGTCTTTTTTAAGTCCCATACAATATATTTTCCGAGGAAATCAGCATCACTTCTTTCAGCCTTAATGTCTCTTCATCGGTATGCAACTATACCATTTTATACAAGACAGAAATCACAAAGTATTATTCAAGTTAAAAATTAAGCAAATGTTTTGGAAGCATAACTAAATCCTTGTTCTCTGCTCTTCTGCCCTTCCGGAGGGGGAAAGCGATACCTCCCGCCTTGTAGTTGTGTGTTTTGTTGTTTCTCTTCTACTTCTCCTTGTCTTTCTCCAAGTCCAGGTGATTCAGGAAGTCCCGCCTTCAGGATCTTGTAATAAAAATCTCGGGCTTCCCAAACAGAGTTGAGGAGATGTTTTTGGTCATCAAATGTAACTGTAATACCAAATGGCACTTCCCATCTATACTGTATCTGAGAATTTCTGAGTTCTTTAGTTAGAAAAGCATAGTCTCTCCTGGCTCTTAACATTTGAGGTGGTATTTCTTTGAAAACAATCAGGTCCTGTCCATCAATTCGCAGTCTGTTATTATAAAACTCTTGTATTATCGCATTTCTGGATTCTCTTGTAGCAAAATATATAATTATATCTCTCGGAAGCGGTCTCTGTTTTGCTACGCACGAATTATGACGGTAGATTTTTTGGATCTGCCAATCAAAGTTGAGTCCCGGACTTCCCACCGAACGACTAAAAGCCTCAAAAAAGGTCTGTTTCAAATTCTCCTGTTCATTTTCACGCAATCCCCTAACTCTTATTGCAAACGCAGTCTTCTTATAATTTGTCATAACAAGTTGTTTTTGTGCATTTTCAACTTCCTGTTGTAACATTTCAATTTTAGATGTCAGGTTAGAATTAGCTTCTTCCAAAATCTCAAGTTTATCCTCCATTCCAGCAATATAATCTGTCATTACAGTTATAACCCCGATCATATCCTCCTTTGTTTGAGCAATCTTGGCATCAAGTTTGTCACATAAGTCTGAAATAAGTTGCTTCATTTCCTCTCTAAATTCTTTAAGGGTTTCAAAAAGAAATTCTTTCGTTAACAAATCTCCAGTAGAGGGCGTAGAAGGCAAGAGCTGCGGCTTTATAGCAATTACTTGGGATGTATTGTTAAAAAAACATTTAGATTGCTTTGACTTCAGAGCCATTATAAAAAGGAAACAAACAAAGTCTCTGCTCACCTTGATTTAAGATAAGATACTTTCAATGAACTTTTGGCAGTTCGTAAAAAGAAGTCTTCAAGAAAACAAGGCTCGTTAAATATATCATATATCAAATGTGGAAGCTATAAAATCGCCATTTTGAAAAGCAGTTAGACAAAGGAGTTTTTTATAAAATTGAAGCTGGTATTTTGAATAATAATAACAAAAAAGGGTTCTCAGGAATGGTCGCTGCTCGGATTGATTTTAAATAGTTTAGTTTTGTCCTGAGGGGGGGGGCGACCTGCTTTGAGCTGAAAAAAAAACAGCTGAGAACATCTGGCTGGAGTAAAAAAAACTCAGCTTTTGTTGAACCTCTTCTCCGTTCACAGCGAAAAACAAAAGGCTGTGAATTACAAAGAGGGTTCTAACGACTGAGTTCCTCCCTGCTCCTTTCTTGCCTGAAAGGAGAGATATCTATAGATCTTTTAGATATACAGACCAGAACTCTGAGGGCAGCTCCGTTGAGCCACCGGCGACGGCAGACCCCTCCCCCGGAAGCCAATAAAGCTTACTCTTAATGGGGGTTCCATTACTGGAGCTTTTCAAGAAAAAATTGAGGGTTGGACTAGAAGACCTTCAAGGTCCCTTCCAGCCCTGAGGGATTCTATCCTTTCTCCTGTTAGTTCCACCAACATTTTTTGGGGGGGCTTCCAGTGCCCCAGGGCTCCCCAGGTTGTGGTGACACCACTCCCCTGATCAGGAGCAACTTACTTGCACATGGAGAAAAATGCAGAGGCCAATGAATACATAGACCCCAAAGATGAACTAGGTCACTTTCCAGGGGTCTCCAAGGACATTCTGGGGTCTGTCACTGGATGGCCACAGCAGGTCATTTGGATCCATTTCTGAAAGAGAAAACGGATGGAGGAAGAAGAGTAGATGCAAAAAAATGGGTGCAAAATAAAATCAGACCAAGACCTTTTCCCACCGTTAATATAACATCTAAGCTATTCAATTCAACTGAAAATCTATTTGAAATATTTTAGGAGGATAAATAAGAACAAAAACCATGAATAATGTGACTGTATTCAGCTGTAGGAGCCAAGGTGGCGCAGTGGTTAAATGCAGCACTGCAGGCTGACTGCTAGATCAGCAGTTCAGCGGTTCAAATCTCACCGGCTCAGGGTTGACTCAGTCTTCCATCCTTCCGAGGTGGGTAAAATGAGGACCCGGATTGTTATTGGGGGCAATATGCTGACTCTGTAAACCGCTTAGAGAGGCCTGAAAGGCCTATGAAGCGGTATATAAGTCTACTGTTATTGCTATTATTGCTGTAACCCAACTCCATGAAAATTTCCTGATCTGTCAGTTTCCCTGAGAGAAAATTTGTTCTGTAGATGAGCAGGATTTGATTTCTTGTCTTGGGTATTTTTTTTTCTTGCTCAGAGGTTTAATTTTGGGATGGAAAATGATTTTGATCATCTTTGGGGTCTATGTATGGTTTGGCCTCTGTGTTCAAGGTATCTCAAGCGTCACCAGAACCACCAGCTGAAGATGAGGAGGCAACCAAATTAAGATTAAAGGTTCCTAGTTTTTCTTCCTGTTAGCTTCCATAGTCCAACCACCCCCACCCAAAACTCCAGAGCAGAAAATGTAAAATAACAAAAGGCATTAAGAATTAAATAACAAGAACAATAATTACAGAATACCTTTCAAATAGAAAAATAAAGAAAAACGGACAAACACTTACCAACTGTCACATTGTCGTGCAAGGCAGAACGTCTGACATCCTTCGCCCATCAATTGAGGTGATGTTGGGGTAGACGGGTTCCAGTATGTAGGGTTCCACAGTGATGATATCAGCCTCCACGTCTTTGTTTTGTTGCTCTGGTGACACTTGCAGACACCTTTTTCTGGGGAGTGAAGAAGAGGAAAAGAATCAAATGCAACTGACTGGTACATTGTTTTCTTAACAATGATAATAAAGCTTATTCTTAATGGGAGCTTTTCAAGAAAACATTGTGTCAGCCTCTGCTTTGCTGTTGCTTCGGCTGCCATGAAACGGGGAGGGTGGGCATGGTATTTGGGAGCGGTTACTCATTGTGCTGGAGGAAGGTTCTGGAGTTCAGCTGCCTGTCGGACTACGCATGCGTGGGAGATTCCCGCCAGGACTAACGGCACCGACATTCCATCTTCGTGATGCCTTTTGAAGTTATCTCACACCTGACACTTGAGAGAATTATGATTGGACTGTAACTGTGATGCCAAGGGGTGGGGAATGGGCTATTCTATATATCAATCGCTTTCGCGCCTAAATAATCAGACTTCGCTACGCTATGCCTTTAATCATTTATAATTAGTAAAAATACACTTGATTTCTACACATGGAGTCTTGTGGTTTTCTTTCCTAATTATCTAATGGAGAGGTTCTGACACATTGGGGGTTGGGCTAGAAGATGTTCAAGGTCCCTTCCAGCCCTGAGGGATTTTATCCTTTCTCCTGTTAGTTCCACCAACATTTGGGGGGGGGGGCTTTCAGTGCCCCAGGGCTCCCCAGGTTGTGGTGAGGATACTCCCTTTAACAGGAGTAACTTGCTTGCATTGGTGGTAAAAAATGCAGAGGCCAACGAATAAATAGACCCCAACGATGAGCAATGTGACTTTCCAGGGGTCTCAAAAGATGGTCTGGGGTCTTTCCCTGGATGGCTGCAACAGCTCGTTTGGGTCCATTTCTGAAAGAGAAAAGGGGTGGAGGAAGAAGAGTCAATCTCTGGTTTTAATGGTTGGTGAAGGGGGCCCTGGCAGGCCGGCGGCTGGGAAGGGGCTCCAGAGATCTGGGCTGAGTTGCCTGGCCCTCACTCGCTCAGCTGATCCACGGGCCATAATTAAGGGGCGGAGCCTCCATGAGGTGACCGGGGAAGGGAAAGGCTGCCTCCTGTGCTGGCCACGCCCACCCCTTCACTTATACTGGCCCACCCCAAAAAACTCAGTCTAGGGCTTATTTTCAGGGAAAGACGGTATTTCTGACCTGTTCCGTTGTTCCCTCAATGCTCGGTTCTCCCTGAGGAGCTCCTGGTCCTCCCCAGCTTGTTCCCAAACTCTGCAGTGGAGATGATGGCTTTCCTTGTTTACATCATTGAGTTCTTTCTCCAAACTCTGGATTCTGTATTGGTTGTTTTCTCTGAGGAGTTCCACCTTCTCCCCATCTTGTTTTTGAACCCTGCAACTCAGATCTCGATTCTCTTTTCTGAGCTGGTCTCATCTGAAATATTTCTTCTGTAACAGATCTAAGCCAGAGTAAAATTAGCTT
The DNA here is from genome assembly GCF_009769535.1 of Thamnophis elegans. NCBI lineage: Eukaryota > Metazoa > Chordata > Lepidosauria > Squamata > Natricidae > Thamnophis > Thamnophis elegans. The sequence goes on from NW_022473611.1 coordinate 54,782, forward strand.
CCTCGGGTTTGTAACATGAGTCATCAGACTTGTTTAAAATTAAAACTAATTGAAATACCTGGTATTTTGTTTATTGGCTTTCAATTTAATAGAATAGAATTGAATTCTTTATTGGCCAAGTGTGATTGGACACACAAGGAATTTGTCTTTGGTGCAGATGCTCTCTGAACATAAGGAGAATAAAATACATTCATCAAGAATCATAAGCTACAACACTTAATGATAGTCATAGGATACTAATAAGCAATCGGGAAACAATCAATATCACTATAATTCGTAAGGATGTAAGCCACAAAGCTACAGTCCTGCAGTCATAAGTGGGAGGAGATGGGTGATAGGAACGATGAGAAAACGAATAGTAATGCAGCCTTAGTGAATGGTTGTATGTCCATGTATAATTTTCTGTGTTTTGAACAAGTTGAAAAGAGTCGGGTCTTATTTTTCCCAACCTTATTCCAGGCAATGTAATTCAACCTAGAACTATGGGTAATAGGGGAGAGAGAGCTAAGGAATATTTAAGATGAAATTCTGGAAGAAAAGTCAGGGCTGCTAGCTAAAAATTTCTCACTGTTCAGTTTCTCTTCAAAATCTTTGGAAAGCTTCTCCTTTTCTGTAATTTGTTGGATACTTTTCACCAAAAGCTCCTTGTTGTTCAACTGGAGTTCCTCTTTTTCTGACAAGAGCTTTGAAATTTCCATGGTCTTCCTGTAAATTATGAAGAACAGAGAGAAATTGGCCTCCTTACTTTTTTTCACTTGAAACATGACATTGTTTTGTAAATTAAAAAAACAAAACAAAATTAAAGTAACTTGGTGTGTTTTTTGTGTCTCTGTGTGTGTCTGTATATATAAAATTCAGTTTTTCTCTTTTTGCTATAACAACCAGCAGTTTCTCCCGACAGGAAACAAAGCTTCAGCCATTTGTTGGGGTATATGAGAAATCAGTAGATTTTCAGGGGCTTCAGCTGTGCCTGAATGCTTCTGCAGCCACATTATTCTACTTTTCTTAATTCTCCTCTTTTCCCCCTAAAAGATTCCAGATCGCAGGATCCAATCTGGGTCGGTCACTGGGACCTCAGGCTGAGCCTCCTGAGGTTTGGGGCTCCTGCTGGGACCCCACTCAGGAACTCAGGGACTTGAGGAGGGTCAACAGCCCCCGGAGGTCTCCAGGGAAGCCTTGCCTCTTTCCCGCCTCTTCCTCTTCCTCTTCGGGACTTTGAATTAAGGCATCAAACAGACAAGAGACAGAGACTGTACAGGCAGTCCTCGACTTATGGCAGTTCATCTAGTGACCATTGAAACTTACAATGTCACTGAAAAAGTGACTTATGACCGTTTTTCACACTTACGACCATTTCAGCATCCCCATGGTCACATGATCAAAATTTAGATGCTGTGCAATTGGTTCCTATTTATGACGGTCGCAGTGTCTGGGGGTCACGTGATCCCCTTTTGCGACCTTCTGACCAGCAAAGTCAATGGGGAAGTCAGGTTCACTTAACAACCCTTTTACTAACTTAACCACTGCAGTGATTCACTTAACAACTGTGGCAAGAAAGGTCATAAAATGGGGCAAAATTCCCTTAACAACTGTTTCGCTTAGCAACAGAAAGTTTGGAGTCCATTGTGGTCATAAGTGGAGAACTACCTGTTGTAGGAGATCTCGTAAAATCCAGAGGAGGGGGCTTGGGGCCTGGGGAAGGGGAAGCATTAACAAAAGATCAAAAACTCCTCCCTGCCCGTCTTTGCATGGAATCCATCCCAACCTCTTAGAGAACCTCCGAGAGACCCAGGAATTCCTCCTCTTCTCAGCTGGAGGAAAGAAACGGTTCAGGTGGAATCCAATTGACGGGAAGAAGTAGATAGAAAATCATGTCCCCTCACTTATACATGTAATGGCATGAAAAGATTTGTCTGGTTATGATTAGCTTTGATGGCCTCAGATCGCAGCCTTGCAAGGTAAAAGAAAGAGAGAATTGGAGGGGATTCAGGAGACCCTCTACCCTCCCAGTCAAATGCCTCTCCAGTCTCTTCTCCAAAGCCTCCAGGGATGGAGCCCCCACAACTTCTGGAGGGAGGCCCTTCCACGGATTCATTCTTCTCCCTGTCAGAAAATGTCTCCTGGATTCTAGGTCGATTCTCTCCTGCATCAGTTTCGATCTGCCACTTCTAGTCCTGCCTTTAGGAGCTTTGGGGACTAGCTGGACCCCCTCCTCTCTGTGGCAGCCTCTCAACTGTTGGAAGGCTGCTATCAGGACACCCCGAATCCTTCTCTTCATTAGCCCAGATGGACCCAGTTCCTGCCATTGTTCATCATGCGATTCAGCCTCCAGATCCCTCCTCATCTTTCTTGCTCTTCTCTGCACACTTTGCAGACTCTCAAGATCTTGTTTGCATCAGGTGACCAAAACTGGATGTGGGATTCCAAGTGTGGTCTTACCAAAGCAATATAAAGCGTGTATAGCATGCAGCATAAAGAAGATGTAAAGTGCATCCTATAAAGTCTATCAATTATATAGTAGCAAATGAATTCCCAAAAGAAAACAGCTGCAGCTTTAAAGATTTTCCATTTCATTTTTACCACTAAGCCACACGTGCTTTGAAGTCCTTTCAGTGGAGCCTGTAAAATCCATCACGGGTTTCATCAGAGCTCTGAACAACGGAGCTTCTTCCAGGACTCCTAAGAGGGTTGATTTCGTTTCTCTTCCAAATTACAAGGAAAAAATCTCCAGACTGTTCAAAATTGGCTGCTGAACTGCAGGGAGAAATCTCACCCAAAGGTTGTGCACGACAATGACAGTTGCCGTTTTATTTTACTGTATGGTCTTCTTTACACACACAGACACACAGACACACACAGACACACAGACACACAGACACACACACACCCTCTCTCTCTCTCTCTCCCTCTCTCTCTCTCTCTCTCCAATTTTTAGGCCAAAATTCTCCATTTTGTCTAATGTATCATAATTATTCAAAAATTCCTGCCATATTTTTTTCTCTGAATAAGCTTATTGTATGAGTTTGAAAGACAACAGTCCAGTTGCTTGTGTAGGGGTGTCAGCCACTTTCCATTGTGCTAATTGTGTGTGTGTGTGTGTGTAACTTTGTGGTCTGCATTCTAGCAGATTTTCTCACAAAGTGGGGAATTCCTTGAGGAAGACGGGCAGTTCAGAAACATGAAAAAAAGAAAAAAATCCCCGGAGGCTTCCGACCTCTGTGCTCCTTCACTCCCTCTCCAACCCCTGATCTGCTCCCTCACAGCCGAATGCGGCTCCTTCTCCAGCAGGGTCTCCTCCCTGATTTTACGGCCAGAAGCCCCTGCAGGATTGGAGGTCTCTCACTGCCCCACCCTCCTGTCCTCTGGATCCCTCCTGGAGGCCAAGAGACTGGCCGCTCTCCTCTCTCTGGGAGCCGGACTGGCCAGCAGACCAAGGGAAGGGCTGGAGGCAGAGGGGATTTTAACGTCTCCATTTGCACCCAGAAGAAAGCCAATCTCAAGCTGAAAGAAGCCCCCCCCTGTGACCCCCCCCCTCCTCTCCTGAAAGGCATCGGTCTCTTCGTCCATTTCCCTGGACACAGGATGACCGCTGAGTCTGACTCTGTCCACTGCCTCAGACATTCAGCCAGACACGGAGTTCCCCACCGGTGTTTCCAAAACCATCAGGAACCCCTGTGGATCCCCCTGCGAGATCCCTGGAGTCGACAAATCTCCCTTTGCTTCTCTCCCAGAGATTCTGAGAGATTCTCTTCAGATCGGGATCTGTCTGATCTCGGTCTCTCTCTGGAGTTGGAGGGTCTTCCTGGCCAGCCTCCCCTTTTCCTTCCCTGCACTGATTATTGTGGTCCTTGGATTCACATCTGGGGCTGTTTCTCTTCCCATCCAGGAGGAAAAGTTTTTTTATCCTCCCCTCCAATTTCACCCCTCCCTTTCTTTCCTGTGGAGGCACCAGTGGGGGCTTCGGACCCCCTCCCATCCCTGGGACACAGCAGGTTTCTCTGTTTCTTTGGGAAAGGTTCCTTCCCCAATCAGAGCCTACCTGAGCCCCATCATCCACTTCCCTCCCTGCCTAGGATCAGCACAGGCAATTCTTCCATCCAGACAAAGGAAAAAGGGAGTTTGGACAGAGCCTCCGGCCAGTCTCTGTTCTTCGACACAGGAAGGTCATATTGACCCCCACCCCAAAGCCAAATTCGCCTTGGCTTCTTGGACACCTCCAGCCATTGCTCAGCTGAGGTCGCAGCAGGGCCAGAGTGGCTGGGAATTGGGATGGAAGGGACCACAAACCCTCTTCACGCCTCCCCAGCCACAATGGACTCTTAGACGCAGAAGCTCCTAAATGGTGCCTTTATGGGGCAGAGGGAAGGGATATGGGATCAATCTCACAACATTCATCCTATAGGGCTGCCCCAGCTGTTCTCCCTTGTAGCCGATCTAAGACTGTGAATCCCACTCCTAACACCAGTTTCTGTGGAATCAAACACAGGACCCCAAAAACTCCACAATCAAAGTTCACTGCAGTTGTTATTTATTCAGTGTCCACTGGAGGAATTTCCCTCCAGAAAATAGCGGGAGGAACTCTCACAGTCAAAAAGATGCACTCATATTTATACATTTCTGGAATGGAGGACAAAATGATACTCATCAATATGCATACTTAATAGAAGATATAACCATGAATATTCATATTGTTACTAACCTCAAGAAAGAGGTAAATAAAAAGAAACAATCTTCCAGAAACCCTTTATTTATTTGAAAAAAATAAATATTTGTTTGAATAAAAGTGATTGCCTCATTCATGTATGGAGAATAGTTCTGGCTGTAAGCTGCTCCTTTGTGTTCAGGTCTGGCCTCACAAGGATAATGTAGCACTTGGGGATGAAGATGCAGCCCAGCAGACCAGCACTGGAGGCCAGGATGGAGAAGACCTGAACAGCCACCATGTGTTTCCCTTTGGTGCTCAGGTAGGTGGGCACAAAAGTCACCCAGACACTGCAGAAGACCAGCATGCTGAAGGTGATCAGCTTGGCTTCGTTGAAGGCCCCAGGCAGATTCCTGGCCAGGAAAGCCACTGTGAAGCAGATGGCAGCCAGGAAGCCCATGTAGCTGAGGGTGACATAGAACATGACAATGACCCCTTCGTTGCATTGCAGGATGATCTCTCCAGGCTGGGAGTGGAGGTCAGAGTCAGGGAATGGGGGAGAAACTCCCAGCCAGATGGAACAGATGATAATTTGGACAGCAGAAGAAGAAAGGATGATGGAGTTGGCCAAGCTCTTCCCCAACCATCTCTTCACTCGGTTTCCTGGTTTTGTGGCCAGGAAAGCCAGGACCACCGTGATGGTTTTGGCCAAGAGAGAAGAAACAGCAACTGAGAAGATGATGCTGAAAACCGTTTGTCGGAGACGGCAGGTGGCTTTCCTTGGTTGACCAATGAAGAGAGAAGGAGACAATAAGCAAAGCAGGAGGGAGACCAGGAGGATGTAGGAGAGGTCCCGGTTGTTGGCTTTGACAATGGGAGTTTCTCCATATTTAATGAAGATGATTAAAACAATGTCTGTGATTAAGAACAAGAGCAGGGCAAAAGAAACCAGGATGATGCCCAAATGTTCTTCATAAGACAGGAAAGTTACAACTTTGGGGATACATTGGACTCTGGCCTCATTTGGATATTTGTCATCTGGACACTTGGTGCATTTTTCCACATCTGAGAAACCAAAAAGCAATTTTCTTTAATATTCTGTCCTTTTATCTTACAGGAAATACCTTCTTTGGATAACAACTGATACCATGGACATTTTCCAAGACGTATTTCTTAATGATTTCATTAAAAAAAGCATAAGAAGGATATATATATATATATATATATATATATTTATTTGTGCTGATAAATAATATATATATATATATATATATATATATATATATATATATATATATAGATATAGATATAGATATAGATATAGATATAGATATAGATATAGATATAGATATAGATATAGATATAG